>NW_005871095.1:1501352-1519450 GCF_000147115.1 Myotis lucifugus | reverse complement strand
GCCAGCCTTCCTGTGGTTCTGGATGATGTCCGTTCCGTCTTTTAGTTGTATTTTTGAAGTGGTTGTTAGAGGCAGCAAACTCTGGTGTTAACCTATGCCGCCATCTTGGTTTCTCTCGAGATAACCCCTTTGTAAACATTCATAAACTGCAGAAATAAAGGGACAGCTAGCTTATCTGCTTTTTACTTCTCTACTACTGCTCCCCACTACCAAAGAAATGCTACCAAAATGTATGGAAATAATCTCATTTTATCTTTAAAATATCAGATATAAAAAGATAGAAATCCATTCAGTCACATGATATATGATAGGTATAAGAGAAAAACAGAGCCATTGCTCAGAAGAATTATACTAGTTGTAGCTGAAAGGATAAGTGGGCTAATTAATTTCTCCACTGGGGCCTATAAAAGGGGCATTATGTAATATAATCATCCTTTTGCCCAACAATAGTACTACATAAATTAGAGTTCTTTGGTTTGGATTTCTGGTGAATATACCATAGACTTAAAATTTCATTTAATTATTTAAAAGTATTTAAGAATATAGAAAGAATGTGTGTGTGTGTGTGTGTGTGTGTGTGTACATGTATATGTATAACTTCTTTATCCAAAACCCTTTTTCTTAACATGTAGGCCCTGTGTTGGATTAATGGCTGCACCACCAGAAGAAATGCAGTGGTTCTGTTCCAAGTGTGCCAACAAGAAGAAGGATAAGAAGCACAAAAAGAGAAAGCATCGGGCACATTGACGTCTCTGCAGCGCGGACCAGTGGCGTGGCCTCGGGGCTCCTTTCCTACCACTTCAGATGGGGATCCATGAAACTCTGCTGTCCCATCTACCGCTAAGTTCCTGTGGATGAGGAATCTCGGGAGACCGAGGACAAGAGAACTACAGCGTCCACTCTGGATGCTTCCCTCTGGAACAGACTGGCCTATGGCCACATAATGGTGTGACAGAAGGAAACTCAAGTACAGGTGTGGCACGAGGACTGCCGGGCCTTCATTTTTCTATTACCAGTGACAAGTATTAATAAAAAGACCATAATCTTCCCTTCTGATTTTCTTTATTCTCTCCAGGGCCTTTTCATGAAGGTATTAGATGACAAGATGATGTGTAAACCACCTTGGCTGTAATTTAAGGATGATATCATTAGGCTGTATACAGTTTTCAACTTCTTTCCCTCTATAGTAAGATAATCATAATAACATAAACGAAAACTCCAGTTGGAGTATTGGTAAATATTTTTGTGATAAAAGTTTATGAAGCTTCCCCTCCTCCCATTTTTAGTATTAACATGTAAAATGTTCAGGCTTTTGTGAAATACCTTATATTTTTTAAGAAAAAGGTTTCTATCATGTCCTTTTTGCTCTCATGCAAATTATTTTTGTTAACTCACACTTTCTGTCTTTGTTGCATTCTAACTTTGCCCTTCTTTAAACTGCTGGTGTTCTTCTCACTGCTTATACATTTCATCAACTTGTATAAAAACTCCTCAGACTAGAAGATCTCCTCTTGTGTAAATAATAAATATTTATGAAGTAGTTATTTTTTAAATTTTTATCGTGTTTAATTCTGGCTTTCTCTGTAATCCACTGTGATTTCAGCCATGTCTGTAATTACTGCTGTACATAAGTAAAGAAGGCTAGAAAACAGAGCCATAGTTGAAAGTTATCTACCTTGAGCTGAACCTGCACAGTGCCCACAACACGGTGGGAAAGGGCCCTAGCAGTTAGAAGGAAAGCACGGCAATTTAGACTTGCAGTTCATTATTTGAAATTGGTTTGTTTCTGTAAATTTCTTTGACTTTTATTAAAGGACATGTAGATTCCTCAAAAGTAAAAAAACAAAAGCAAAAAACATTCTGTAGCATTTTGTGTTTATATTGTTTTATTTCTGCAAATCTGTTCATTAATATTGTGATTTAAGGCTGTAATGAAGAATATTAAGAATTTTTTTAAAAACTCATCAAATTTCAGGGTATCACAAAACTTTATTATATTACTATACTGCCCACTATTTATTATATGTTATAGATATCAGATATAAACCAAATATTTTATTTTTAATGTAAAACATCAAATTTTATTAACATATTTTAGCAACTTTGGAATAAATATGGACTTTTACTTGATTTTGAAATAATCCCAATTTGGGCCAGTGTAATGGATATCTTAAATGCTAGAGTATGGGCATTGAGCCTAATTCAAATATATTAATAGAAATTGTGATTTTTTTAATGCCAAGTAAATTGATATTAGTGTATGAATTAGTCATATTTTAAGACCTATTATGTGGTTAGAGTAATGAGGTTTTCTGCCATGAATGTTAAATTGCAAGTCAGTGGAAATGGAGTAGCCCTTTTAAGAGTACAGTATTTCATTGCCGTCCTTGTTCTAGAAGCCAACTTTTTCTACCCCTACCAGAAAAACAAAGCATCTATGTTGAGATACATGTTTTTGTTTTATTAATTTGAGATCATTCTAAATACTTGATACAATATTTTCACATGCACAAATATACCCGTTAGTGCTTTTTGGAAAGTGAAGAGGGGTGGGGAAGTGCAAAATAAAGATTATTGGCTATTTCATAGTTTGCTTTTCCATTTTCTTTATTTAGGATTTAGTTCCTTGAGGCATGGTCAGTGGGTCTAAAGTTGCCACGTTTAAGTGAGCCGGTCTGAAATAAGAATGGAGGTGCCTATATTTAACTTTTCTCCCAATCCTACTGAGAGGCTTCAGCCCTTACTACATTGAAGGAATTTCAATCAGTTTGTCCCTTGCTATTTCATGGTTGCTTTCCTAAATCCAGTTCATGATTTTATAAATGGCCTTTGCAATAATAAAACCAAAGAATCATTTTCAGGGGGCTGGATAGCTCAAGGGATTAGTAATGGAATACAGAGCCTTTCACCTCCAGGTCAGTGAGTTGAATCCAGTCCAGGTCACTAGAGACCCAGAGTTGTTACCATCTTCTGACTGTTCAGTGGCCTGTGTAAAATGGACTGGTGGTCTCAGTCTCCACTGGATGGCTGTCTGTGCACCAACTGAAGGAAGTTCAAGAAGCTGCAAAAAGAAATGTAGATTCAAAAATAAAATACCTGTGTTACAAAGCAAAGTGAAAAACTTGGGCATAGTCATTCTCCACAAAGTAATACTGGAGAAAAAGAGTAGCTTACCAATGCCACAGGCATGACAGAGAATAGACAGGACTCACTTTTCTTAGTGAAGTCAACACAGGAAAAGAAAAGGCCTGTATTGGACGAGGGGAGAAAGGTATATTGGGAAAGATGATTTCATGAGGAGAAAAACTTTAGGGGACCGAAGCAATAAGAAGAAAATGGGTTTTGGCTTTTGAGGGAGAAGGAAATCACAGAGCAGCAGAAACTTGAGGCACTACTGTGACAGAAAATTTGATGCAAAGGAATGGAAAGAATTTCCCTTTGGAGCGGTAGACGTCGTCCAGTTGTCAGTAAACCCGCAGGCTATTTTCACTTACACCAGCACTATCGCCTGACCTTAGCATCAATACTTTATAAAGAGACGCAGTTAGGGGAAAAAACTGGCCTGGCTAGTGATTTTATTGTAGGAGGTGGCATTTAAGAAACAGACACCCTCCTTTCCAGGAAACAAACTCATCTGGTGAGTGAATCTGTCTTCCAACCCCTGTGTAGCTGGCAAAACGTAATTTCTATGGCTGACACCGTGTTTCTCTTCTGAAGGTGTCTGCAGTTAAGTACAGTGAGGATCTTTATCCTCCAGCCGATTTGTGGTTCCAAATGTCCTGAAGAAAATCAGAAGGATCAGAGCATTCTGGCTTTGTCTGGCTTTTTTCAGAGATAAAATACAGTGCATTACTCCCTTGATCACCTAAACCGCCTTTGTTCTTCTTTCAATAGGATGATTAAACAAAGACGTACTAACCAAATTAAAGTATAAAATGAACCCTGAGATATGGAAACCTTGCCAGAACTAATACTAATGAATGAAGTTCACTGAAGGCATGCTGGCTAACTTTTCAATACAAATAGTTCTATGGCCAATCTCTGTAGATCATAGCAGTCTTTACAAGTTGAAGTCTAAAGTAGATGAGTTGTCCTGACTTAGGAATGAAATAGACAATGTTCTGAATAATGTCTCTTTCCACAATAGTAGTAGTCATTCTGTTAGGAGACGATTTCTTTGAGAATGTTGCATTAGTTGTAGCCAAGAAAGTATAAAGTGATTATTAATCCCTACATGCAAGCGTTAGATGACACCGGAAATTTGATATATAGAGGAACAACTGAATAATTTATTCTTAATTATATATATATATAACCCTAATATGCAAATAGACTGAAAAGCCGAACAATTGGTCACTATGACGTGCGCTGACCACCAGGAGGCACGCGCAGAACATGGCAGGCATCGGCAGCAAGTGCAGAACATAGCAGGCATCAGCCACGGTGGGATGGTGGAGCAGGTGAGCGGGGGCACCAGACCAGAGCGGGGTGCTGGTCGCTGTCATCGGGGCAAGCCTCTGGTGGTTACTGAAAATTCCTTGCTCCCGCACACCGTGGTCCCGCCAGGCACTCACACCTGCTGCCATCACCGGCCCCACTCGCACCCGCTGCCGGCATCCAGCGCTGGCCCCAATTGCTCAGTGCCGTCAGTGGGTTCAGGGGGTGCAAGCAGCGGCTGCCAGCCCCGATGGCCCCTGAGGGCTTCTCCACCTCCCACTGCTCCTGAGGGGCGATCGGGGCAGCAGCCGCTGGCACCCGCTGCTGGTGCTGGCCCCAATTGCTCTGCACCATCAGTGGGTGCGAGCGGGGCCAGCACCATCAGCGTGTGGGAGCAACGGCAGCGGGGGCCGCAGTGGGAGGGGCCAGGCGGGGGGAGGATGGGCCGAGACTGCTGTGCCCACCGCAGCCTCTAGGCCCACAGTTCTTTTCAAGGTGCACGAATTCGTGCACTGGGCCCCTAAACGTTTAAACATAACATTTAGTTTACATAAGTTATTAAAACAACTGCTAGTTACCTTTTTTATCCTGGACAACTCAGTTTGTAAAACAGTTTTTTTAAAAAATATATTTTTATTGATTTCAGAGAGGAAGGCAGAGATAGAAAGAAACATCAATGATGAGAGAGAATCATTGATCGGCTGCCACCTGCATGCCCCCTACTGGGGGTTGAGCCTAAAACCCCGGCATATGCCCTGACTGGGAAGTGAACCCTGACCTTCTGATTCAAAGGTCAACATTCAATAACTGAGCCATGCTTGTCAGGCTGTAAAACAGTTTTAAATATTGTGGTTTGTTCATCTGACATTTGCTGGGCACATTTCATGGAAATGGCAAGATGTACTAGATACATGCAATTTTCTAGTCTAACTTATAGTGCTTCTCTTTCTCCATGGTTTTACTGTTGTTTCTGCAGTATACTGTGTATTAAGATGTATTTCATTGACCCTTAAGCATCTTTCAAACCTGTTCTTTTCCTATTTGCCAATAGAGTATCTTTCCTTGTATTATTTTTACCTTTTATTCCTCACCCAAGGACATGCTTAAAGAGAGGAAGAGAGAAAGAGAGAGAGAGATGAGAAAGAAACATCGATAGGAGAGAAACATTAATCAGTTGCCTTCTGTACGTGTCCCAACCTGGGATCAAACCTGCAACCTGGGTGTGTGCCCTAACCTGGAATTGAACCCACAACCTTTTGGTGTCTGGGACAGTGCTCCAACCAACTTAGCCACACTGGCCAGGGCTTGATTAAACTTTGCTAGATTTTAGAAGGTGAATTCTCTATAAGTGGATTTCTAATTAACCAATTCTCCATCTTCATTCTATTAATTTGGACATGGCTATTTACAGTATTCACAGAAACATATAGTAGGCCCAGAATATCATGCACTGAGCCATATCCATAAACTTCTTAAAGAAATCATTAGTCATTAGTCTAGGCAAAGTACATCATCCACTGTGGGGATACAAAGATAAAATGAAATCAATGAGGGGGGAAAGGAGACATATGTAAAACTTTCAACAATAAAGAATTAAAAAATAAAAGAATAAAAGTTTAAAAAATAAAAAGATAAAATGAGACATGTCCCAGTATTGTAGAGCCCTGTAACAGAAACATGGTACACACCTCAAAAATGGATCCAAGCGAGACGTTCATGGAGAAAGACACAGTCACTTCTGACCAATTTTAAATTTTAGGTCAATGAGACTAAGGAACATCCTTCCAAAAAGTGTTGTAAACCAATATAGGCATAAGAATATTTATAGCATGAATCCTCCTTGTATATAAAGTCCAAAAAGAGGAAAATATGTTGTATGCTTAGGGAGGAATACGAGGTTCAGAAAGCAAGGTAAGAGTCTAATACTCAATAAGCCCTGGCCATGTGGCTCAGTTGGTTGAGCGTCCTCCCATGTACACACACACACACACACACACACACACACACACACCTTCCATTCCCTGTCAGAGTATATGCCTGGGGTTGCAGCTTGATCCCCAGTAGAGGGTGAGCAGGAGGCAGCAGATCCATGTTTCTCCCATCAATGTTTCTATCTCTCCCTCTACCTTCCTCTCTCTAAAACAATAAAAACATATTTTTTTAAAAAAAGTCAAGATGGCAGCTTCCTCTGCAGGTGCAGGTGCGGGTGTGGGGGGAGCTAAGCATGAGCAAGCTGGGGCTGCTTCTGGGGTTACAGGTATTGTCTTATTTTTACACCTCGGAGATGGCTATTCAGGTACCACTATAACTATAAGTTTTAGCTATTTTTGTGCTTGCTATCTTCTACAATTTAAAAAATCGTGATGGGGGGGAAAAAAGGAAGTTGACCAAATTACAACCTTCCCAGGAAGAAGTATTGGATCTGAAACTGAATAAAATCAAAAGATTGGTCCTCTTTAGAGAGAAAAAAATCAATCTACTGATGTAAATGTATCCTTAATACATACATAAGTCAAAATGTGCCAGGACCTGGTGGAACATTAGGCGCCGTCATGCACCTGCCACAACAAAGATGGAAAGGTTTGGGCAAGGAGCCCAAGAGCAGGACCTCTGCCTCAGGCTGGTGGTCAAGCTGGACAGGTTTCTGGCCAGAAGAACCAACTCCACCTTCAACCACGTGGTCCTGAAGAGGCTGTTCCTGAGTTGCACCAACCGGCTGCCTGGGTCCCTTTCCCGGATGATCCGGGAGATGAAGCTCCCCGGCGGCCGGGAGGGCCAACCTGCTGTGGCTGTGGGACTAGAACCGATGACACGTGTCCAGGAAGCGCCCAAACTGAAGGTGTGAGCAGCCGTGACGGAGCCACCTCCACAAGGCCGCTGGCCCTGGACCCCCAGGGCTGTGACACGGTCCTGCTCTCCAGCCCTCGCCAAGGCCCAGAGGTGCCCCGGCATTTCGGGGAGGCCCTGGGACCCCTCACAGCCACACAAGTTCCAGCGCACAGGAGGCCCACGGCCCAGCAGCGGCTACAAAACTAACCCCAGGTCCTACCTTGTTATTAAGAAGATTTGGATGCTAAAATTTTTTTTTCTAAACCCTGCCATGCCAAAAGTCAAAGGAGAGTTTGCTTAAAGGAACAGTAAGGTAAATTTTCACCAATGAAGTAAGGTAAGAGGGGAGAACATATTAACAAACACCTGCATAGTTTAGACAAATATATGAGGAAAACCAATTTTTTTTTTTAACTTTGAAGAATTAGTGAGCCAGCTGCAACCGGGGAGGTAACTCAGAATGCCACCTTCTAGAAGTTTAGCGACATCCTACCAAATGACGTTCTTCACCCAAAGCCCCAAATGGAATTAGGCTCACAATAGGTTGGTTTTTTCTTTGTTTTGCTTTGGGGAGAGTGTAGCCCAGAGCTGTAAAATTTTGAATTTGAAACCTTTACGTGGGCAGACCGCCTTCAGTGTAATATAGTCAGTTTACCTGCCTGACTCATAGGGACAGGGCACCTCCCAGCACATTGCTAGGAAGTGTGTTTCAAATCAATTATCGTTTGAAGTTTGGTAAAATATATTCTTGGCTTACCATATGTTTACCAAATTTAAGAAATCAAGTTGAATTGGCAAGACCTATACCCCATTAAGATGGTTACAGGGGTTTTGATGAGCTTCATGCATTAAATTGATACTTTCTGCTTTACATATCTTCTTTTCAAATTGGGTTTAGATCATCAACTGAATTTTAAGGAATCTAGGTAGCATGATAGTAGCCAAGAGCACACTTTTTTTCTCTCTCTTTTTTTTTTTTTTTTTTTTTTGGTCAGAACCTGAATTTGAAATCTGGCTCTGTTGCTCGACTTCTGAATGAACTTGAATAAATCATTTAATTTCTCTAAATCTCAATTTCCTTCTCTGTAAATGGAGAATGAGAATATCTGCTTGGATCATTGGGAACATTAAATTAAATCATATATAAAGCAGGCTCAAAGAATGGTAGCTATAGTATCTATTATGGCTGATTTATTTTTTTAGCTTAATCCATTAATATATGTTAACTTGCTCTTTCAAAAAATGTTCAGTGTTCCATGAATTCTGGCTTTTCCATGAGCCTCAGATTTTGAGTCTCAACACCCCTTCAAAAGAGTAATCTTTTTCTTCTTTTCTTTTTTCTTTATTGATTAAAGTATTACATATGTGTCCTTATCCCCCCATTGCCCCCCATCCCCCACTCATGCCCTCACCCCCTGGTGTCTGTGTCCATTGGTTGGGCTTATATGCATGCGTACAAGTCCTTTGGTTAATCTCTCCCCCTTACCCCCACCCTCCCCTACCTTCCCTCTGAGGTTTGATGGTCTGATAGATGCTTCTCTGTCTCTGGATCTTTTTTTGTTCATCAGTTTATGTTGTTCATTATATTGCACAAATGAGTGAGAGCATGTGATATTTATCTTTCTCTGACTGGCTTATTTCGCTTAGCATAATGCTCTCCCAAAAGAGTAATCTTGATTATACAATCAAGGCTTGAAACATTGGAGAATACATTAAGGAGGCAATTTTCTTATCAAATAATTTTATATCGGACATAGAAGGTCATCAGGAGAGAGAGGCTTCCTCCCAGTGCCTTCTCCAGAGTGGGCACCCAGCTCAGGTCTGTACATGTCTATATGGTAAACACAGGTGGAGAGTAGAGGGAGAAATATGCCGCTGTCCCAGACCTAAGCACACCCATTAGCAGGACTCTATAATCAATGTTCATACGGAGCAACTCGAAATGCAATCGATTTGGCTGGCACTGGCATTTTCTAATTATTATGCTAAACAATATCAGAGAACTCAACAGAATAGTAACTCATAGTTCAGCTTGACCTATGTTCAGCAGGTCCATGATTGCACATCCATTCTTGAACAGCCACAGGCCCTAGTGCAGTAAATGTATCAGATAAAGTAAGGAAACCTACCCTACACTTAAAATGAGGAGAGATTTCTCTGAGAGTTCTAAATTCAGTCCAGCTGTAGGGATGCACTAATTGTTAGAGCACCCCCTAGTGGAGGAGGTGAGGTTCTCTGTCTTTAAGAATCTGTTCAAATCACAAATATTTGTGTTCTTTCGTCACTATCTCAATCTCACGTCTCAAGCTGTTCAATAGAATTTTCTGTGATGATGGAAAAGCTCTATAAATTCTTCACCATCCAATACAGTAGCCATGGCCACATGAGCAATAGAGCACTTGAAATGTGGCTACTACAACTACAAAACTGAATTTTAAATTTAATTTTAACTAATTGAGATTTAAATAACCACAGGTGGCTAGTAGCTACCACATTGCACATTGTGGTTCTAGAATATCCACTTATGTAAATATTCCTTGCTACTTCATTGCAATCCTGCTCTTCCCTGTGGCCAGTGAGGACTGTGTGAGAAGGTTGTGTGAGAAGCACACTTCTTAACTAAGCACACGCCCTGACTCCTCCCAGGGCCTCAGCCCTTTCGTGTTAAAACAAAGAGGCCGCATGAGCTCTCTGTGCTCTTTTGGCACTAACATTCTGTGTTTGAGACTTGGAAAGTAAAAAATAAATAAGTTCTAAAAAAATAAAAATAAATAAGTTCTGTTTAAAAGGTGACATCTACCATTTCAATCCGTTCATTTGGACCATCAGTAAGGTAGAAATGGCCCAGCAGCTACCTGCTAATACTTCTGGATCATCACGATGCAGGAGACGAACTAAAGTAGAAAGAATCTGCTCCACAGCATCTAACGGGGCTACAGGATTCTTGTTGCGTCGAAGCTTTGACAGTGTCCGGGTAAGATTACGTAAGTAACCACGTGCTAAAGATGACATGTCAGGAACTGCATGGAGAACCAACAGTGGGTCCACTGCCCCGCACTTGATATCCAAGTCTCGGGAAACTGAACCATCTTGTGAAGCTCCTAGGAGCTACTGAATTGCCAGTTGTGACTCCTGTGCTAAGAGCCATAGGAAATATTGTCACTGGGACAGATGGACAGACGCAGGTTGTAATAGATGTGGGAGCACAAGCCGTCTTTCCCAGCCTGTAATGAACTCCAAAACCAATGTTCAGAAGGAAGCTACATGGACAATGTCAAACATCACAGCTGGCCGCCAGGACCAGATACAGCAAATTGTGAATGGTGGATTAGTCCCATTCCTCATTGTTGTTCTTTCTAAGGCAGACTTTAAGACACAAAAGGAAGCTGTATGGGCTGCGACCAACTACACAAGTGGTGGAACAGTTGAACAAATTGTATACCTCATTCATTGTGGCATAATAGAGCCACTGATGAACCTCTTAACTGCGAAAGATACCAAAATTATTCTGGTTATTCTGGATGCCATTTCAAATATCTTCCAGGCTGCTGAGAAACTAAATCTAACGATTGAAGAATGTGGAGGTTTGGACAAAATTGAAGCTCTACAAAACCATGAGAACGAGTCTGTGTACAAAGCTTCACTAACCTTGACTGAGTATTTTGCTGTAGAGGAAGATCCAAATGCTGTGCCAGAAACTACCTCTGAAGGTTATACATTCCAAGTTCAGAAGGCACTTCTGGGACCTTTAACTTTTAGATTGTACAACTGAGGCATAAAGTTGTTCGTTGTGTACTATGTTTGGTATAAGTATGTCTTACTCTTTCTCTACTAAGTAGTCTTTTTAAATGTGGTTTGTTATTGTAGCACTTTTTACAACGAATCTATACTTGAATAGTTCTAAACTATACATACTGTATGAAGCTTCTCCTCTCAGTGAGTTTCTTATTTCTATATGGAATTCCATATCTTGCAGTCTCCTGTAAATAAAGATTAAATTCCACCAAAAATAAAAAATAATAAATAGATAAATACATAAATAATAAAAGGTGACATCTAGCCCGGCTGCTGTGGCTCAGTGGTTGAGCATTGGCCTAGGAAACAAGAGGTCACCGGTTCAATTACCAGTCAGGGCACATGCCTGGGTTGCAGGCTTGATCCCCAGTAGGGGGCCTGCAAGAGGCAGATGATCCATGTTTCTATCTCTCTATCCCTCTCCCTTCCTCTCTCTAAAAATCAATAAAAAACATTAAAAAAAATAACATAAAAGGTAACACCTATTGATGTCAAATCCATAGTTGAAGGGTTATGTGTGTTGTGTGAATGGAACCCAATCAGAAATGACTTTTCCTCAGTATTTTTAAAGTGTCTGTTTGGTTCAAAATAGCATGAAGAATAGCCTTAATGTAAAATAAAGAAGCAAAATTAGGATACAGAGAGCTGACACAGGAGCCACCCTTTTCAGATTGGTTACCTCTTGCAAGAGAACATTTCCGCAGGCCCACAGATGGGCTTTCTCCAGCAGGCGGAATGGCTGCAGCGTGGAGGGCGTGGAGAGCGGGGCTGCTGCTGAGAGAGTGCCTTCGCGGACATTTCCCACTCCGCGTGTATCTTTAATTACAAAAGGATAAAACATAGAGGGGCACTTCCAATGCTTTATTGTCAATAAAAGGGAAGAAGGCAAGTGGACAGATTTTGATGTTTTCAACTTAAACTAACAATTTTCATTAAGTTCATATTTTATGTATCCAGCAGTCAGCCCCTGTGTACAAAATATCAACAGTTTCTATAAGGTTTTAGTGAAAATTTTCCATGCTATTAACATGAACATAGGATATGCTAGTACATGCCCTGAGACTATGGACATTGGAACTACTTCCATAAGGTTGCTAGCATCTAAGACGTAATACAAGCCCTTTCTATATCTACTTCATTTCTTGGGTGGCTAGTTATTTTCTTAAATGTTTTCATGTACAAACCATTGTCACTGAATTTTGTTTCAAATCACTAAAAAAAAAATAGAGAGGGTCAACTATTGATTACAAAATACCAAGCTCTATTTGTGGGCTTCAAATTACCAGCCTACCAAAACCAAGCTAGCCCTGTTTCAGTTTGTAGTCACAGACAATACGGCAATTTAATGCAGCGGAAATCCTGACCCAACTCAAAAGATGGTATTTCTGCCATAGGAGGCTATATTCACCTCCTTTCCCAAGCAACGGGGTAAGGTTGATGTCAGAGAGTTGCCCACTTTGTGTCTGAAAAGAAAGCATATCAAAATGTGTGTATGTAGGCTCATCTGAAGGACATTTGTACAAAAACACACCATGTAATTATTATACACAGTTCACAACACTTTATATTTACAGATATCCTCCTATAATTTTTGCAATTATGCTGCTGTAGACACAAAAGTCACATTAAATGGCTATCTTTAATATGCGTAATGCACTTGGAAACAAGAGTATGGTTAATAAGAGTTTGCAAGCTCCTCTTTTTCATTAAGTTGTTAATCATGTTTCATTGGTGCCCAAAGATCAGAAGAAAAGCAAAAATTTCGGAACCACAGTGAGGAACGGTGAGGTGAGCTCTCCCCTCCCCCAGTCACTGTGCCAGCGTGATGACAGCCCCACCACTAAAACAAACAAGCTTAACACGGCCATTTGCTGGGCTTTGCTGACACTGTCTAATTTTTCTTTTTCCACTAGAAAACCTGTTTTGTTTTTTTCATATTAGGTGGGGTAGTGTCAGAAATTGGACAAATAGTGTGTGTGAAGGCGAGTGGAAACAGTACATCTTATGTAAAGAAGCGGCACAAGGTTTAAAAAGTGTGCTAGAATTTCAGTAACTTGATTGTTTAGACTCAGGTGAGGGCACCAGCTCTCTGAGCCAAAAGAAAGAAAGAAAGAAACATTAATCGTGTTGTACCTAAGCCAACCCACTAATCAGGAATACAAAATATGGTGCTAAGATATTGAGGCGCTATAGAAATGCCGACGAATAGTGAACATGAAAGTAAACATTCCAAACTCCCTACCCCTCTCCCACCTAATCTGATGGAGCCACCCAATGCTCTACACAAGGGTAAGTGGAGCCGGCTCCCTCGGCTGGCTATCGCAGGCTTTTAAATGGACTTCTATTAAAAACCCAGTTGAAGTATCTCCTGGGATCAGCATGGCGTTTAGTTGCCGGCTGGCCCCAGTGGGTTCAGCCACCCTACGCCTCCCCCGCCCCCCCATAATGGAAAGCACCACGTGATTGCCCAGGTCCACCCCAGCTCTGTTTTCAAGGTCTTTCCTGAAAGTTGGCCACATAGATAACCTGGTTTCCATGCTATTTATTGCCTAGGAAGGAGGAAGGGTTGAGCCCAACCCCTCTGGGATGTGAACTTGCGGTTCCAAGGAGTCTAGGGAATCAAATCTGATGCTTTCAGGACTGAGCTGCCCCATAGAGTGAATCCAACAGTTTTCTCTTAGGACCGAAAAGGGACCTGAATTACAATAGCTCTTTCTTATTTGTGTCCCCTAGGGGGAAAAGGGAAAGAAAAAAGAAAAGAAAGCTTTCCCCAGTACTTTAGGACATATTTAACCAACGGCCTTTTCGAAGAGTAACTTTTCTACATTAAGAATTAATTCCTTTTAATATTCTTTTTATTAACTGAAACATCATTGCACCTGAGACCTCCGTGTACTGGTGGTAAATCTGGTTAACTTTGGAGACTCAGTATCACCTCTTCCATCAAAATTGATTACTCTGAAGGTTAGGGAAGATTATATGGTCAGGTCAACTGCTCCCCTCCTCCCTGGTGTTCTAGCAAAGATAAAATTCAAATGATGTTTCTAAGAAAATAATTGCCTTCTTTTAAGAGATTGCATTGAAGATAACAGAGTAATGGTAACAGCACAAAAGTCTGGTCTCTTTGTACCTGGATTTAACGTACTTTGGGGTTTTCATTTTGGGTGAATTTAGGGCGTAGCATTACTTGTGGCTTCATCTAGTTCAAGAAATGATGTACTGAATAGGCAAGACATTATTTTAAAACTGTAGAAAGCCCGGCCGGCGTGGCTTAGTATTCAAACATCGACCTATGAACCAGGAGGTCACGGTTTGATTCCCGGTAGGGGTGCATGTCCGGGTTGCGGGCTAGATCCTGGTGTTGGGTGTGCGGGACACAGCCGATCAGTGATTCTCTCTCAACATTGATTTTAAAAATAAATCCTTATTCGGCCATGAGTTTTGGAAAAGACTTTGCAACTTCCAGCGTGTTGCAGGGAGGTGCATCTCTGGCCACCATATTCCTTACAAGTATTGAAAAGCATACTTTTATCTGATTGTAGTTACTACAAAGACCCTTGCATCAATTTCTTAAGGTTCTGCCACTGTTTTGAAGACTTGTCTGTGAAATCCAGTTCCTCAGACTTGCTCGGCTTTCATGTGATTAAAACATAGCATGCCCTGGAAAAGAATCACAGGTCAACTTGGTTCAGGCGTTTCACTGATGGTTTAAAATTATTTAGAGAAACTCAGGTACTGACGTACTAATATATATATATATATATATATATATATATATATATGTGTGTGTGTGTGTGTGTGTGTGTGTGTGTGTGTGTGTGTATTCACGTGCAAGAATACTTCCTCCTCATTCAAAAGAGCTAAAAATTTAGGCCCCATTTCTGGCACTTTAAATAAAGTTCCCTTTTCCAGGATTATTTATCATGGTTAGTGGTTGCCATCAGTCATGAAAAGTTAACAAAGACCTATTGGGTTTATCTATAGGCAGCTAAACAAACATATCTCTCTCTTCTGTTATCTTCTTGTTAACAAAGCCCTATCAGGATGTTCTAACCATCAGCATTTACTGCACAGGGGCCCTTTATCTGGGATGATATATAGAGAGCCCATCAATTAGTGTGAGGATTTGTAGATACCTGCCATATATTCATGAGAACGCTCCTCTCTCGTCTCTCTCCATCACACATGTCGCAGTGTGGTTCTGTGAGTGGTGTCACTGCTCACCTCCTGGGCTGTGGCTCATCGGTTGCAGTAGTTAAACTGTCAGAGTCGCCCGTGGGTCCAGGCAGAGCCGGGACTCTGAAACAAAGCCAAGGACCAGGGCTGCTATTCTTAACAAACACAATTGTGTAGGCCAAGGTCCCACACAGCAGTATCGAAAAAACAGAGAAACACGAGCCTTGGTGTAAATGTTGCCTTTGCCTAAGCATTTTGCAAAAACAAACAAAAAATATAATGTGGTTCCCCACTTACTTTATACAACTGGAAACATTAAGGCCAACACTTTAGTTCTGGGTGTGTGGCTGAGGGAAGGGGGAAGCTAGTCACCAGAATGGCATCTTGTTTCTATAAGTTAACACCTTCTGATCTCCGCTGCTCCTGTCCCTAAAGGCCGCACTGGTTCCCCAGTGCCACTTAGCTTGACTTCCAAGGCTCCCCACTAGCCTGTGTCCCAACCTCTCTCCCTTCTCCCCATCAGGACACATCACATTTTCTCATGTTCGCTGGACTCACCCGGCTCTTTCTCCAACCCTGAACTTGCCCATTCCCTCTGGAACACCCTTTGCCCCTGCTCTGCTCCATCAGGCCCTGAACATCCCCGGAGAGACACAGAGGTACACATTGGAGGCCCTCCCAGGCATTCTGTCCTCTGGGCTCACACACTGTCATTGTCATGCTTTTGATAGATTATTTATTGCATCTATGATGACTTATTTGCTGTCTTTCTCCCCACTCCACCTGTGGGCTGATAAAGTTTCCTACTTTGCAGTCTTAGAGCTTAGCAGGATGCCCATTGGGGGACATAGTGTCAAATGAAGAATGAATATAAATGCTTATCCCTCTATTGCTATTCTTCAGCATATCCTGAGATATCCTGGAAGGAAAGAAGGAGTTCCACGGAGCAGTGAGGAGAGCTGGCATTTCCGTAAGACAGACTGGGTCAAAAAGGGATAACCCTATAGGACAGTGGTTCTCAACCTTCCTAATGCCGCGACCCTTTAATACAGTTCCTCACGTTGTGGTGGCCCCCAACCATAAAATTATTTCCGTTGCTACTTCATAACTGTAATTTTGCTACTATTATGAATCGTAAGGTAAACATCTGATATGCAGGATGTATTTTCATTGTTACAAATTGAACATCATTAAAGCATAGTGATTCATCACAAAAACAATATGTAATTATATATGTGTTTTTCCGATGGTCTTAGGCGACCCCTGTGAAAGGGTCGTTCAACCCCCAAAGGCGTCGTGATCCACAGGTTGAGAATCGCTGCTATAGGATGTTATGAGAATTATCTAGTAACCTATGAGGGAGGTGGTTATTGTTGTTACATAATAATATTGTTATAGCCTTTGGTACAAGTGCTTAAGCTTCCAGTCATCTGGATGAACATTTTCCTAGGACAGAATTTCCTTCAGTTTGGTGTATCCCCAAAAACCTCAGTGGCGTGATGAGTCTTGTGTCATGTGGTGCCTTAAAACACATGAATCCTAGACTTGTCAGACCTAAAGCTGACCCTCAGTAAAGATATCCTGTGGCCACCAGAGCACTACCCTTAGCCATGTTCACCTGCACTTTCCTGTAAGCTGGTCTCCAGCCTGACAGCACATGTGGACACACCCCTGACACCCACAGATCTGTGGCCTTTCCCTTCTACCCCCTCAAATGCCAGGCTCCAACTCTCAGAGACCCAGGTCTCCACCACCTTCCCCACAAACACCCAGGAACAGTCAAATATGACCTTGCTGAGACCCTCTGAACCCGGGCAGGGCAGACCCCGTACAGGAACTCAGTCTGCTTCCTCCTGGCCCCTCTTCCAGTCCTCAACCTGCACTGCAAGGACTTGGAGTCTCCTTTTAAAAGGCCAGGTCAGCCTCCCACACGCACCCCACTTCTTATAACCTCTGCTCAGGCCACTGCAGCCCACCCCAGACCCATGGCCCCTCTCAGCTCCACCAGCTGGATGTTCTAGATGTCAGCATCCCATCCCCTCTTTGGGAAGGCCTTGCAGAAAGGTGAGCTGGTCTGAGGTTCCTTTCTCTAGATTATTTTCTTCTGGGCATTTGCAGCTGTGGGAAGGAGAGACCCGGGAATCCCCTGCTGATTTCCCGGGGCCAGGGTTCCCTCCCTTTCTCCCCAGGACCTCCCTTGCCCTAGGATCCCCACTGTCCCTAGGGTGGGGACCCCGTTAGGGGGCTATGGGGACCCACCACACCACCTCTTTTGCACCCCAGCCCAAGCCAGGCATTGTCACCCCCGTGGTTGGGCTGAGCATCCTCGAACTCTAGGGACGGAACAGAAGGGGGGGGGGGGGTCATCCTGCAAATAGCATCCCCTGAGTGCACAATGCCGCCTGCGCCTGCGGGGTCGGGGTAGGAAGTGGGGCAATCCCGGACTTGGGAAGGGAGGTTGACCCTCGAAGCCCTTTAGAGCACATCCCACCTGCCGATAGAGGAGCCTGGCCCCCAACCTTGACCCCGCCTGTCCCCGCCGGTGTCTGCAGAGCGTGAGCCAGCTCTGCGGCCTGGTCCTGGCTGGCGGGCGCTGGCGACAGACTGCGCTCCTCTGAGACGCGCCGCCGGCTTATGGGGTGCGGCGGGCGCGGCCTCCGCGGATGGTGAACGCGCCGGGGCGCTCGGGCTGCAGGGGCCGCGGGGGCAGTTTGCTGGGGCCCCCGGCTTGGTGGGAAGCCGGGTCTTCCGGGTCAAGTTTACAGAAGGCCGCACGCAGCCGGGAGACGCAGGCCGAGGGGCCCAGTGAGTCCCACCACTTCCCGAAACAAAGACTGGGAGCGGGTGAAAGGGAAAGGAAA
>NW_005871095.1:1495821-1501252 GCF_000147115.1 Myotis lucifugus | reverse complement strand
GAGGCAGGGAGGGACGAGCTGGGAGAAGACAGGGAAAGAGGGGCCGAGCCACCGAAGCCTGCGGTGGCTGCCCTGCGGTCTGGCGGCCCTTGCAGGTCTGGAGTGCAGATGTATGTCGTGGTGGCTCGAAGGCAGACGGTCACTCTGACCTTGACTGACTGCCCCAGACGTCCCTCCATCAGCCCCGGCCCAGGCCACCTCAGAGAGAAGACTGGGGACTAAATCCCCCCGATTCCGAGCGCCCCGACGTGCGGGAGGCCGGGCCAGGAACCCGCACCCCCAGCAGCGCCTGTTACTGGCCAAACTGGGAAAGAAACCCAGACCCGTGCGCTCCCTGCAGGTGGCTTCCCCGGAGCCCGGGCCGTCAGCGCGGCCAGGCGGCGCCCGCTGGCCCCGGGAGGAGCTGGGCCGGCGCGGAGCCCGGGAGGAGAGGAGAGGAGAGACGGGACGTTGCCCCGGGAAGGGCCCCGAGAAGGGACGGAGGTGGCTGTGTGCAGGGAGCTACGCAGAGCAGTAGCCTCCGTTAACGAGCCCTCGGGAGGGTGGTATGGCCTGGGAAGCCGGTTCCCGTCCACTCTTAGACGCTGTCACCGCCTCTTCTTATCCTCAAGGTCACAGGGGTGGGGTCTGGGGAGACCCCAAGGGCAGGCGAGGAAGTGGAGAGACTTCTGGCCCCGGCGCGGGGACGGCGTGCGGGCCAGTGGGGCCCACGCCATCCGGGGCAGTTCCCGCCACACGGAGCAGGACAATGGCACCCCCTGGTACAAGTGCAAACTAGTTTCCGTGTTGGGGGGGAAAAGAGAATAAAAGTTTAATAAACGCGTGCTGTGTTGTGAATGACTTTGTGACGACCTCTGCTGCAAATGGCCTATGCATGCGGAATAATGGTCTCCTTGCAGAGAGGGAAATAGCTTAGTGCTATCATCGTTGCCTCGGTAACCATCAGAGTCCCCATCTAGCAAGAGAGAAATGAGTTATGAAAAGGCTTGAGTGAAGAAGGGATTAACACATGATCCCAGGGACAGTATGTCAATCAAAATCAACTGAGAAATTACACTGCTCTATTTGAGAATTTCTCCGGAACCCGAACGCCAGTGGAGTAGGGTGCGTGTGCGCATATTCTCTCTCTCTCTCTCTCTCTCTCTCTCTCTCTCTCTCTCTCTCTCTCTGAAAGAAGGGGGGGGGGGGAGTAGCATCATGATTCGTCTTCATGACCATCATTGAGAAGTTACACGGGAGGGAAAGGCTCGTTAGAAGGAGGGTGATTGAGGAAGACAGAGCCTCTGCCCACCCCGCACTCCCGGGGACCTCACTGCTGCGTCCCGCCTCTGTCCCCCAGCCCCGCTGCCCCTCCTGCCCCCAGCACAGCCACCCGCGCCTCAGGCCCACTGGACTGGACTGGCCGACCCGAGCTGCCCGAGAGAGGGGAAGTGGAGGAGGGGGGGGAGGAGGGCTGGGTTCCAGCCCGGGGCCCGGGCAGCAGCCTTGGACGCAGTCTCTCGCCTGCTGCCCACTGCCTCCACTCCATTTCCGAATCAGGGCTCCTGGGAAGGAATCGTGGAGTCGGGTGCACCCGGCCCCCGCACCCGAGAGTGAGACCCCCCCAACACCGCTGAAATACCCACGCACGCGCGGATGTCTCCACCTCCCACCACCTCCAGCACAGACATCGGGGTCTGAAAAACAAACAACAACAACAACAACAACAACAACACACACACACACACACACACACACACACACACACACACACACACACACACAACGACCACTCAGAAAAGCGTTCGTTCATCGATTCCTCACTCCTCTGGCGCGCGGAGCTGCGGGACTACCGCTCCGGGTCCCAGGGCCGCGTCTGCGGAAACTTCCGCTCAGGCTCTTGAATTAGGAATTTTGAAAGAAACCTCAATACACCCCTCCCTTCAAAAAAAAAAAAAAAAAAAAAAGGTCTTTTGGAAACTCTTAAGAGGCACAAGACCCGGGAGAGCGCGCAGGAGGAACTTGGTGGCGGGGGGGCAAGGGAAGCTGGACTTCCCCCGACGGTGACCCCGGAATAGTGGCCGTGGCTTCTGGACACAGATCTCGGGGGTTGGGGGACCCCCTTTCGGGCGAGGGAGGTTGCCGGAAATTTAAGGCTTTTTTCTCACACCCCCTTAAGGGGCCCGGGGGGGGGTGGAGGGGGGGATCCACGGGGGTTTACTTTTTCACTCCACCTCCGGCACACTGTTAGAACCTCTGGGGGGCACCACCACCCCGCTCCCCCATTCCCACAGGAAGGGACGTGGCCGCCACCTGGTTCTGCCCCATCATTTAGCACCTGGGGAAACTGAGGCCTCGAGGTAATGCAATTGCTAAAGGGACACATTGACGGGCCTGGACAAGAGCCCAATTTCTTTACTTCACTTTAGGAAATTGGCCTCATTGGGGGGGAAAGTTTTCAGGAACTGTTCCCAAACACAGTGCCCTACTTTGCCCTGCGGGGGGTGGGGGGGTGGGAGGAGGGAGGTGAGGAGGAGGAGGAGGAGGAGGAGGAGGAGGAGGAGTGTGAAGGCCTCTCTGCCCACCCGTGTCTGTGTCTTCATTCATTCATTCATGCATTCATGCATTCATGCATTCATTCATTCGCCCTCCCTCCGCCAGCCTCACTCCCCCGCGAGCCCCACACAAGTTTCAGGTCCTGAGCGCCCCGCACGGTTAACTAAACCGCCTTGACCCTGGCGCTATTTGATATTCGCCTCCTTGACACTCATTTAGGAGCTCGCAGCAGCGACGCAGACATTGGACAAGTCCAGCCTGAAACCGAAGCCCTGTGAAAGGGGGAGATGGGGAGAACCTGATAGCTGGAAACTCGTTTCTCCAAAGGCTTTCGGGACATTTTAGCCCGGCTCCAGGTCCGCGGAGCGCCAGGGCGCCGCCAGTGCGGGTGTAAACGTTAAATGTTAGCTATTTGTTCCAATGATTGGCATGAAAGTCGACTCTTTCTTGTCTTCTTTTTTTCCTCCTTCTCCCTCTTCCCTTTCCTTTCTCTCTCTGCCCCTCCGGATTCCCACAAATACCGATTCAACCAGTGGCTCCTCTAATCCGCCTCCCTCCCACCCTGCTGCCACCCAAGTCAGAAAACGAACCGAACAATGAGGACCAGGACCGGGCCAGGGGGCCTGCGCTGGTTCTGCCCCACTTCTGGATGCAACTCTATTCGCTGCCACCCACTCCCCTCCCCTTTCCCCAGCCCCTTATTTCTTTTGTCCTTTTTTCTTTTTCTGGTTTTCCTTTCTTTTTAGCCCGGGATGAGGGGCTTTATTTATTTTAAACGGCGCAGGAGAGAATGAGAAGCGTCGGCAGCATATGAGAAATTCAGGACTGCTGTGTTCTCTATTGACGAGAGACAAACAGATGAGCAGATAAGCAAGTCGCCTGGTTTCAAAAGTTCCAGTTTTTTGCTTGAGGGAAGCACCCAACAGAAGGTCTTACTCCAAGCCCCAGCAATTACGTTTTTCCAGAAAAGGAGTTGCTAACCACAGTCCCCCCACCCCACCCCTGTCCTAGTTCTAGGTATCAGCACACGCTCTCCAACCCCACTCCTGAATTCTATAAGCAGTAACTCATTTATTCCAGACTCTCCCATTCTGAGAGGCTTGCCTCACCCTCCCCTCCCTATCCCATCCCTCCCACCCCACCATAATTCTCCATTTATTTTAGTTGCTCTGTCACTACCTGTACCTTATTCCAACCTAACCTTTTCAAACTCTGACTAGTGAAGCTTAATTCTCCTCACTCACTCTTTTTCCAACCCCCCTCCCAAACCCACTTTCTCCCTCCCTCCCTCCTTCTTAAAAAATTTTGGAGCCAGGAAGATAAGATATGCAATCCTCTATCGGGAATCCTGTCATATTAAAGATCAAACGTGGCATCAATGGAAGACCAAATGCGGAGAGAAACAAAAGGGGGAAGCTGGGAGATGCTCATCAGCTAATTACAGCTGCAAATATTATGCAAATTTATCTTGGCACAGAAATGGAGAAAGCGAGTTTAAGTGCGGAGATAATGCTGGAAAATTGAATGTTCATCTGGGCATGGGAAACGGCCCAGTAGGCTCCACTGGTCTGTTTCATCTAGGGAAGCACCGGTTTTATCCTCCTATCAGATCCTCTGCACTTCATTGGTTGGGACTGAGAAATTAATATTACTTATAATTGATACTTGAAATTCTTGGAGTGGTGTGTCCTAAGAGAAGGAAGAGAGGAGAAGGAAGAAGGGTAAGGGGTGAAGAAGAGGAGAGAGAATAGGTGAAAAGTCACAATAGTTAATACTAAATTGGAACTAGACATCTGAAGTCCACTAAGGCCAAAGTGAACTGAAAAATAAAGGGAAAATATCCCGGAAAATCAGGTCTGTCTGTCTATCTGTCTCTCCCACTAAAACTTGAAATATCTTTACCATCAAGATTCAAGTTTCTAAAATCTATGATTATGTGGCTGCCCACTCTGCTTGAGGGTGTATGGGACAGAAGCAGGAATGGAGACTTGAACTCCAGCTGGCTGGGAATCCTAGGGAAATCTCGGGAGAGGAAATGTAAATGGTGAGGAGGGGTGCTGACCAGGACTCTCTAGTAGATCTAAGCAGAGGGAGGAAAGTAGACAGCTCCATAGATCCTCATCTTTGCGTCTGCCCCAAAGGCACCCCCATTTCCTCCATTTTTATCAGCCTGTATTCACCATTCTTCAGTCTACTCTGGAACTGTCTGAAAAATTACATTCCCAGGAAACAAGCTCCAAATCCTCACATTTCAGAAGTAAATGTTCTTAAGAGTAGGGGAGGAAGAAAGACAATAGAAACTACAGGGAACAGAAAAGAATTCTTAAAAAAAAAAAAAATCAAGTCCTCCTCCCATCTCCCAGTACAAAATCTACTGCAACCTAGAGAAATGTGGAGAATTTCAGATGAGCATTATTCAGGTGCAAGGCATCCAATTATGAAGAAATTATGATCATCTGACGTCAGGAGGAACAATTGGAGAGCGAATATGTATGAATCTCCTCTCACTGGTTTGCATATTTGCAAAGATTGTTTAATCCAAGCAACCAGAAAGTAATCAACAGGCACGAAAGGCTTAAAGAGCAAATTACCAGTGACTCTGCCCCTTGGACTTCCTGAAGCCGGGAGGTTGCTAGCGTTGTCAGTGGGGGATGGGGGTGGGGGTGGGGGGGTGGAGTACACTGGGTGTAGCCTTGGATTCTGAAATCGGTCCTAAAAGAGGCAGAGAGTAAAGCCTGTTGCGTTAAATGGCTTTTGTTCCTTTGGTGTTCGGGGCAAAAGACAAAAGAAACAAAAATGCCAATTATTGTAACTAATTAAGCATTAAATGAGATGTGTGTCCTCTTCTCTCTAACTCTAAAATGGAGGGAAGATGATGAGTGTAGGTGGAGGGGGG
>NW_005871095.1:1485032-1495538 GCF_000147115.1 Myotis lucifugus | reverse complement strand
GGAACTGGAATTTGTTTTGTTTTTTGTTTACTTGGCCTGTTGGCTGAATGGGCAGCAGTCAGGTTGGGAACTGTGTGGCCAGGAGGTGGTGAGGGGAGGAGAAATCTCAGAAAAATTACCATCATTGGTACCTTTGTATATAAAGATGCAAATGGCATTTTATCTTAACTTGGCTCTGTGCTTTAGTCAACGTTTATGATTAATTATCTCCTTTTTCATAAAAATAAATCATGTTAAAAATTAGGATCTTGGTGCTGGGGAGAAACTAAGCACTGGTTTCAGGTCGATCTTGTTAATTTCAGCCTGAAATTGACACACTAATTAAAGAGCAGCGTGGTAAAGCAGGAGCAGGCAAGATTATACCCAGTTCTTTTTTTTTTTTAATCAGATCTACCTTATATTTTCCCAATTAAAAACTGCAAAAGCAGTTTCATTGCCCCAGGATAAAAAATAAGGGCCCCCTTTTCACAACGTTGGCCATCACTTTCTACCATCAGATTCATTGTGATGTATTAGATGCAATAAATTATCCCATGTAACAAAACATTGGGAGCTGAAAGGCAGATAATCTGGAAAGCAGAGATAAGGATTCATTATTCCAAATCATTATGAATCCAACGTTGCCTCTGACTTCTTTCTTAATCAGCTCCTCTGATCCTGGATATGTGAGCAGTACAGATAAGGAAAGAGTCGTTTATAATTCTCCACCTCGTCTAATATTTTAAAATAAAGTCAGAGGCAAGAAAACGCCATAAAACACTGGTGAGCAGGCAAGCGCCGAATGAAAAATCACTTCCATGTTATTATATCCACAGTAAGATTTAATTAAAATTCTCCACGTCCACGTGCTTTATTTTCAGATAGGATTTTTTCCCATCACGTAATAATTGATAGGAATTTGCAAACGGGGCTATTTATTTAGGGCGTCTGGGTGGAATAGGTCTGATTTTTTTTTTTTAAATTTCCAGTCACTGCTTTGTGAAACTTTCATTTGAGATGTCCGTGGTTACACACCACCCAGCGCCCCCCCCCCTTGCCCAGTCCAGCACCACCCACCCACCCCAACCAGCCTGCAGTTCTCCGACGGGAAACAGGCAAAGTCACAAACCTGAAAGTTGAGTTTAATAAAAATGTTCTGTTAGGAAAAAAAGAGGAAAAATGAAAGAACTGGTTGTCCCCACCCCAGACACTGGTTGTGCCCTCCCAACACCCTCCCCCCATCCTACACATTTGTAATAAATTAAATCTCAATGAATGGCACTGAAAGATTAGAACTTTTAAACCAAGGCTAATATTGAGTGTGTGTTTGATCTGGCAGAGTGAGCCCTTGAAAGAACTACACCAATCTGAGGGTATACATAGAAAGGTAGAAATTGACAAGGGGGGTGATGTTGATGAAGGGTAGGCAGACAGGAAAATATTACCTGTGTTTTGGGGAAAAGAAACGGGATGTTGGAAACCTGAAAGAATAAATATATGGTTCCTCCAACGCTGAGCAGAACAACTCCGAGTGGCCACACATTCTTAGAAAGACTGGAGATGCTGTCAGCGATTATTCCTTCCTACAGGGTCTCCTTTTTCTTTATCCAACAGGTGAACTTCATATCTGCGTAGCCATCGCAGAGATCTGGGACACACCGTTTCTATGATCTATTGGTCATTTACTGATCTACCTTCCACCTCCACAAGCCTGGTGACTTCCCTTTATACTTAAAATCCAATCAAATGCCTTAGGTTGTAGGATTGTGGCCCAACGCACCACAGGATTTAAAGCAGTAGATGCTGGTGCCAATTAGGCCGCACAATTGCCTCCAAGAAGAACCCAAACCAAGCTCTGTCCTGAGGCCCAGGAGCCTCAGAACAGTTCTCTACCTGGTTCTGCCTCTGAACCCAAGTCTAGGAGGGATGGTGACCTACCCAGGATTAAGGGGTTAAAAGGCCCTGCGGTGGGCGCTCCAGTGAGGGAAAAGGAACCCGGGAGGCCCGCAGCAAGTTGTGTGCGCAGGGGCGGCAACTCCAGGTGAGGAGCGCCTGAGTGTGTCAGTCTGTGTGTGGCCTAGAGCTGGGTGCCTGCCTTCTTTCTTCCACCAGAAGGTCCTGAAATCTTGGGAGTGAAGCCACCCTGTCCCCTCTGACTTGGTTGGATCGGTCACCCTGGGATCCGCGGAGCCTCAGCCTGTAACACAGACAGTCGCCCCAGAATGACTGAGGGCCGGTGTGCTCTCTCACGCGCAAGTATATGCGCGCACACACACAGAGACCCGAGCCACGAATCAGTGAGCCCGAGCAGGAGCTTTTAACATTCAGAAAGCGACTTGTAGCTTCATTAAAGCACCATCTTTACGGTGTGCGTGGCGGGGAGGAGAGGCGATGTCTACAAATGGCGAATAAATCTTCAGCGGTCTAAGCGACCAGAGCCTGAGCCTTCACTTTGTTTACGTCTCAGAATAAATTCGCTCCTTCTTCATCCCACTCCCTCCTCACCATCTCACCATCCAATCGCCCCCAACCCTCTTGCAATAACTCGCTCTTGTATCCCTAATTAAGCAGCAGTGTCCACCTCTAAGTCTACCAAGCCAAGACATGCTCGGCTGGCATTTCTTCTCTGAGTCTTGCCCCTCTATAACCATTAAAATAAAAATCGGTTATATTTTAATTAGGTCCTTTTATTCATTTATTTATTTATTTGTAAGTCCGAGTGTCTTTGGCAGCCGGGTTTCCTCAAATGAAGCCTTCCTTTGCTGGAGGTGGAATTGGGGGAGCGCAGTGTATGCGATCGCATTTCTCAGTCCCTCGCCAGTCACTTTAGACCTGGAGACAGGCAAGTGCCCGCGTCAGCAGAAAAGGAACGCGGCGAGGGGCCGCCAGACCCGCCGGGACCCGCGGGCGCGCGCGTGGACAGGGTGGCGAGGGGTGCGCGCGCCGGGTGGCCGAGGGGGCCTGGAGAAGCCAGATCCGGAGCCAGTCCTGGGTTCCAGGGGGTTGGGATCCTGAGTCTAAGGGACGGGACCGGGGCTTTCCACTTGGGGGCGAGTCTGTGCGTGTGTGGGGGGAGGGGGGAGGGGGGTCAAAGGAGAGGGGGTGGGAGATTGGGACCCACAATACGGACCAGAGTGGGGAGGGGACTTTGGAGAAAGACACGAAGAGCCCACAGGCTTGGTGGACGGCGCGTTGGGTGGTTATAGCTACACCAACGCCGAGGAGACTCCTCCAGGAGCCCGCAGTCCTGCTCCCCAAGAGGCAGTGCGCGGGTAGAATCGAGGGGGACTCAGGACCCTAAAAGGGCTCCGGAGTCCCCGCCACCCTCTTCTCGCCACCGGCCGCGGCCTGACCCTTCGCGGCCTCCCTGGCACAGTCCACACAGCTCCATGGGATGCGCCAGGGCAACAAGTTGGTGAAAGCTTGTCTACAGAGTGACCTTGCCCCCCTGAGTCCTCAAAACGCGCAGCCCGGCCGACTCCGCACCCTGGCGCCAGAGAATTTGGCTCTGCCACTTGGTGGCGGAAGGAGGGCGCGAGAGGGCAGGAGGGGGAGGAGGGGCTGAACTTGTGACTGAGGTGGGCTTCGGGGTTCTCTCAACGGCAGGGAACCCCCCTCTCTTCTGGTCAGGTTGGCAAGAGAGAATCCCCTTTACCCCCACTCTCGGCTTAAACCCGGAATCCCGAGGGTCTGTGGGGGCCGAGGGCACAGACAGGTGGTGGTATGTCTGATTCCAGGGGCTTTGGGCGGCTGGAGGCTGCGGCCGCGCTCCGGGATCTCCCTCCCACCCCGAACCTGGTGCCCCTGGCGCCCCTGGCCTGGGCATCGCTCTGTACCTGCTCTCCAGACACCTCGTTCCACGGAAAGTCTCACTCTCACGCCGCACTCCTTGGCGCTCCCTAACTGCCCCTCCTTGGGTCACCGCCCCACCTCTGCCCCCACTTGTTCTGACCTTGCTGACCAATGGCCTTGGCCTCCCTGCAGCCCCGCAGCCACCGCTGGACTCGCACCGTGAAGCTGGGCAATTCCTTCCTACCGCCCTGGTTCCAGCACAAGAAACTTCGTGACTTCCTGGCCTGGCAATGGACACTTTTTGTTTTATTTCTCCCCAAAGATTTATTTATTTTTAAAGTCAGTCTCCATAGTCTTATTGTATAAATATTGTGAAGGCAAAACTCTACCTGTCAAAACAAATGGACCCTGACCTTTCTACCCCAATGTTTATGGAGTTTCATTTTACCCTTGCAGAAATTTATTCAGGACAGACCCCTCCATGGGTTATTTTGATCTTCCACCAGCAAAAGTAGGTATGATACAGGAGGGGAGGGCTTTGAAGGGGAGGGCTGGAGTTGCTGGGTGGGTGGGTCGACAAATAGGACCATTTTCCTTAGACATTTGATCTTCAGAGCAACTTCTGCTCCTTTCTCCCCTATCTCATGCTCCTAAAAGGGAAATTTCCCCTAAAACTATTTATGAAAAGAGTGGGGACCCCTATAGAGCCTCCTCCCCAAACCTCTACTTCCTGGGTGCATGGATACCTCTGCCTCTGAGCGTTTCCATGCCCACCATGAGGAGGGCCAAAGAGTAGGGAGGCCTAGAGCTGGGTCACCCAGCATCCTGCTTTTCCTAACTTTTACTGGCCAGTGGTGGCTAAAGATAGATGTGGCTGGAGAGTGCTTGCATTTTTTGAGGTGTTAGCATAAACAGAAACAGGAGGAACAGTCAGAAAGGAGGGGGAAAGCCCTGTGGGGTACAGGCCCTGCTAATGCTGGCCACCAGTTGTATCTCTAGAAACTCCCACTGGGCTCCCACTTCTCCAAAATGGGAGAAAAACTCCACAAAAGCTTTTATATCGTGGGTAGGTAGTGGCCCAGTCACCGCTACCGATGACATTTACAATGTGAATTCCAACCCTGCCAAATACAGTGAGTGGGCTTTGTTGGCTCTAGGGGCTGATCACGTTTGAGGCAATCTTTCCCCACCCCCACCCCAACTCTGCCAGCTTGGTCCATCCCTTGTGTGCAGTTTGCGTGTTTGCAAAGGTGGGGGGGGGGGGGGTCATTCCTCGCTCAGTCTTCGGCCCTCCCTCCCTTTCCCCCTTTGCAACCCGGAAGCGCTCGCTCAGTACAGTGAGCAGGAGAAGGCGGAGGGAGGGAGGGAGGGAGGGAGGGGGTTCCTAGGAAGGATGCACATCACCCAGGTTTTACTTCTTGCTGGAAGCCTGCGTGAGATGCCGTAAGCAGCTGGGGCAGTGAGGACCGCGGCGGCGGCGACAACAGTGGCTAAGGCTGCCTGTCGTTTCTGCCTTCAAATCTCTGGCAAGTCAGGAAATAATAAAAAACAGCTGGCCGGCAGGAGCAGGCGCGAGCTACCCAGGTCAGTGAATATCGCTATCTTCTCCCTCTAACTCTGCACTCGCTCCCCCGGCTCCCCCTGCTCCACGCGGAGAGAATTAAAAGGGCTCCGAAGGGATAGCTGCCTCTGGGGAAAAGTGAAGTAAGCCTCGGTCCTATTGTTCGTTCTGGTCACTGGAAATCTTGGGCTTTCTGCAATGACCTTGGGCGAGCATGGTGTGTGCATGTGTGTATGTCCTTGTTTGGAGAAAAGAGCTAATAGAACGAAGCTCGTGAAGAAAAACTAAACCGAAAAATAAGAGCCGGCAGAAATGTCTGGGGAGGGCTGGGCACACATGTTCCACTGAGGCAGGGCAGAGCACTGGGGAAAAGAACCCATTTATGGAGGAGCAGCTCAGTCTTCTTTCAAGGTGGCTGCAGGGTCCCAGGGTCAATTTCATGTTTATTTCCCTCTGCGTACAAGTGTGTGTGTTTAGGCTCATTGTCTCTGCATATAATTAAAGAAGCAGCTGTGTGCTGTGAGATAAAAGTTGGAGCCCAGCTGTGTGGGCATCTGACATGGAGGTGGTGGTGGTGGGGAATGGAGTGGGGCGGGGGGAGGCTGATGGCTTGGAAGTACCTTTGCTTCCAGAAGCACCCTGAGGCAAGTAAGAAAACCAAGAAAACCGCTGCCTGGGAGAGAGGGTGCCCAGGGTTGTGAGGAGCAGGAGAGGAAGAGGAGACAAGTATTTTACTTTCTCCTGGGACATTGGACCAACAGATTCCCAATAGTCATTCCATCAGAGGTTCCCAACCAAAACAGATGAAATGCAAGGGAGGGTGAGTGCATGTAGGCAGGAGAGTTTTAGATGCCTTTGCCTCCTCTCAGATAGGGAAGGGTGTGAGGAAACTGACACGGGGGTAATTCCGTCCAGGGCAGAGGATGAAAATGACTCCAACCTGCAGGAACTCCCCTCCGTTTGGTTCCCATGTTCCCTAGTTCTTTTTCCCTCCTCTGTCAGCCACATCCACCCAGGGACGCTTGGATTGTGGATGAGAGATTACAAAATTTAAAGAGACAATAATAATGTAGCATTTGCAGCGCTTCTATCCTTTTAGTGGCTCTGGCAGAAAAGGTGTGTGTGTGAGGGGCTGTTGGTCCTATGACAGGCTTGGGAAGGGAGTCCCAGTTAGGCTGGTAGAGTGGACTTGGGTGTCTGATGCTTGCAGGGCCCAAATGGCTGTTTGCGGGATGGGGCTTATTGTTAAACCTTTTAAATGTTTGTGTGATTTTGAGGAAAGAAATTGTTTTCTGCCCATTTGAATCCTGGGCAAGGTAGGGTGTCCAGGTCGGACTGACCAAGATCCAGGTGAGGTTGGGGTCCCATGATCGATTCCCGCATGGGACCAAGCAGGAGGCTCAGCTTCCAGGTTCCAGCGGTGGCCCTGCAAGGCCTGGGGTTCCTGGCTTAAGGAGCCAGATGGATTCTGAGGGCAAGGGCGAGTGGCACTGGGTACACAAACCCAAGCACCTGTACCTGCAGGCCCACCCCTCTATTCTACACAAGAGCTCTTCCCTAGCCCTGGGGACTCTGGGTTGGTTTCTCTCCAGCCAAAAGCCCAGAGACAGTAGAAGCTACGTTTCCTTTATTCGAGAATTCCACCCTGCCTTTTTCCAGACAATATGTGAGGTGGGGGTCATTGGGAGCGCAGTGAGGGCATGGGAGTGGATGCCCGAGTACTCTGGTGGAACTTCTTTGTTGGGATGCCCAGCAGCCCAGGGCCACACAGAGAGCCTGGGAAGAGGCAGGTATGTGGGAGCTGGGTGGCTGAGAACCCATCTTCTGGAGGTTAAGGCAATTTGTGTCCCAGACAAGGTGTGTGAGAAAAGAATCCAAAAAACAAAAAACCCCCAAACAAACCAGTGTTCTCTAGCAGGGGTTATTCTAACCATTTCTGGGCTGCACTGAGGTATTGCCTCATGTTCCACATCTGAGCCCGTTTGAACGTAAATGTGCATTCTTTCCGCGGCGTCTTTGTGTGACGACCAAGTATTCTTGATCATCTCTTTTTCTTAACGGTTGGAGTAACCGGAGAGAGGCTTGGCAACAGCCATGCCTGGACCAAGGCAGCCCCCGAGCTGGAGTCCGAACCCCCCTTTGCTTCTGGCCACTGGACAGAAGGCGCTGGAGGTGGTGACGGTCGGTTAGAAGGACCAGAAAGAAAAAAAAAGGTTGTCCAGGCGCTTGAGCGAGTCTCCCTACATGCCTGTCGCTGCGGGTCTGCAGGCACACGTGTGTGGTTGCTGTTTTGTTTTATATAACAAATTGCTTGGGTTCCACCAAGTGGCAGGCGGCGGAGAGTCCAGCGCCAGCCGGGGGCCTGGCGGGGAGAGGCGGTCGGCTAGGCGCATCCTTCAAGGGAAGAAAGGCGACGGGTTGCGCGCAGGATGGCGTCGTCCCACCTGAGCGGGGCGCATTCACAGGTTACCGTGGGGTCTCCAGCGTGTCCAGAGGAAGATGTGCTTTTAGAAGCTCGCCTCAACTGTCCCCTGATCTGAACGAAATTACCCTCCCCCATCTGCCCTCTCCCGGTGGTGAACTCCCCCATCCCTTGGAGCCTAGGGTCGTTTTCCCAGCAAAAATCACACCCCGGGTCTTCTGGTTCATTGAAAGAAGTGACAACGCAATAGCCCCAAGATAACGCGTCCTCCTGAGATGCCACCTGGAAGTGGCCGGAGGAGAGTCGGCAGGAGGTGAGCGCTTAGGACTCCGGGCTGGGACCGGGGTAGGGCAGGCACGGGTCTCGGACGTGGTGGCGGTGAGGCGGCGGGCGTCTAGCGGAGAGGCGGGAAGGCCACGGGGAGTGAAGCAGGTGCCCACCTGCAGGCCTCATCGCCTGGAAAATGGTGGGGCCAGGAGTTCGCTGGGTGACTCCCGCATGCTGACCACTTCCCTGGGAGTCCCAGTGGCTTCAGCGGAGCGTCCTGAGGACACCACGGGAGGAGGGTCTAGACTAGCGAGCCCCTTCCTAAGAGCCATCTGGGGGGGGAGCACTGCGTGGACTTGCTGGAGCGCTCCCACCCTTTCCTTTTCTTTGTGGCTCCCACCTGTTCCCCCCCCCCCCAGCCAGCCCCAGAGGCCAGGAGGGAGGTGCGCCCGTCCTCTGAGGTGACTCGCATGCCTTTCCACTCACCCACGAGGGGAAATCTTTCTCTTCTACCCAACCCACGGGGCTCCCCGCTGTGCCAGCCCCTCAGACCTCTGCATTGTCAAACTAAAACATAGAAATCCCCTGCTCTCTCCCTCCCGCCTCCCCCTTTCCGCTACACCCCTACCTGCCCCATTTTTATCTCGCGACAATCAGGGTTTTTCTCAACTCCGGAGAAGTGGCTAGCGGCTGACGGAGGGCCAGGATCCCCCCGAGCTGGAGGGCCCGGTCTGCGGTGGGGGCGGAGCGGGAGGGGGGCAATCTGAGCGCCTCTCTCCCTTTGACGCTCCACAGCCACAACTCTCGCCGCTCCTCCTGGTGTGGGCGGGTTTCTTTCCGAATTTTAACCGGTGATAGATGAATAAACAAACAAACAAAGTAAATAAAACCACACACTACGCCCAGAGTGCTGGCTCATTTCCCAGGACAGGTGGACCCCGGGCCTGGCGCGGGTGGGCGTGGGAGCCGGGAGGAGGGCTGCGCCCGCGGACCTCTTTTCGCCCCAGTTCCCACGGGTTTCCCCTTTGACGTTTCCTCCTCCGGCACCTTCCCATCGCCGGAGTTTTGGGGTCCCCCTTTTCCTCTGCGTTGCCCAGGTCGCCTGCTCGCTGTTTTCATTGGAAGCGAACAGCCAGCACAGCCCCCACACTGCCTGCTTCTTTCTCATCGCCCTGTGAGTTCGCTGCTCTGCGCTTCAGTTCATGCGGGAAAGAGAAGGGGGCTTGGGTGGGGACTGAAGATTTAACATGTGTTTAGCCCGTGCGCCGGAGCGGCTCCCCCGTCGTGCCGCCAGCGCAGCCGAGGCCAGGCAGTGGCGCCTTGGGCTGTGTCCCCAGCGTAACCCTCCGGTCGGGCAGCCGGCGAGCTGTTTGTACAGCTTTACCTGCGCTATTCTCGTATCCAGTAAAAACCTTCGCCCGGCCGCGGTAACCTAATACCAGGGCCGAGGCAGAGGAGGGGGTGATGGGGTTGGCTCCGTAGAGCGGGAGGTGTGTAAGCGCCAGAAGGGGGTTCTCTGCTTTGTCCCTTCTCCCAGCGGAGAATGAAATTGGGACGCGGTTCGCGGGATCGAGGTGGGGGACCTCGGGCTGAGGAGGAAGGAGGCCGGCGTCCGGGTCCCTGTCTGTTCTGCTTTTCACTCTCTCACAGGCATCGGGGACCCGCGCGTAGCCGCAGCTCAGACGCTGGCCGCCAGCAGGCGCGGAGGTCCCAGGGCGCCCCGCGGGGCTAGCGAGGCCCAGCCAGGGCATTCCAGGACGACGACCTGGTGTCTCTCTCCCCGCTTTAACTTGCCCCATTGGGATTCCCACACTTAAGACAAAACCCGAAAGGAAGGGCGCCGACACTTCGGCAGACCTCTCCTCCCAGGCCGGGCTCCTTTTCCGGAGCGCCGGGGTCTCGGCTGCAGCCGGCGGAGGGAATCGGATTTAAACGCTTCTTGGCGGTTATTGTCTCTCGCTAATTGCTCTAACAATGGCCACTATTACAGGGCAGATACCCAATTAAATGTCCCGCGGGGCTGCGCTAGGCTCCCCGCGGCGAACTGGCCGCCGGCCTGGGGCTTGCTGACCGCCGGGGTGCGAACCCAGCTGGTGCGGGGCCCGGCGCCGGCCTCGGCACCTCTGGCCTCCACTTCCTCTCAGACGCACAGCGACCGCGGCCCGTTCACACCATTTTTTATTGACCGAGCGCAGGCAAAGAAGATGGATCGAGCTGGGATGGGAAGTGACTTCTCCTCCCCCAGCACCGGCTGGCCTGGGCCTCGGGGCCGCGCTCCGATTTCTGGCCTATGCTGTCGCTCTGCGCCCTCCCAGCCCCCCAGCCCCGCAGGTTCCCGGCTTCATTTCAGTCTTTAACTGGGAGGCCGGGTCCGCCCAGGCCGGCGCCGCGGCTCCGGGGGGAGGGACCCGGCGGCGCGGCCCGGCTCCGCTTCTCTCTCCCGCCGTGCAAATATTTGCTGCCTCGCTGGAAATCCGACTGTTCG
>NW_005871095.1:1385231-1484137 GCF_000147115.1 Myotis lucifugus | reverse complement strand
CCCCTTTCCCCGGCTCGGAGCCCCCCCCCCCCCCCCCCCCCCGGGGGGGAAGAAACCCCACCCCCTTTTTCCCGCGAAGGGGGTTTTACCCGGCCCCTGCCTAAGCCTAGCCCCCCGAAGCCCGGTTTTCCCCCTCAAGGCAAGGGGCCGAAACTTTTCTCAAGCGGGGTTCCTTTCCCCTTTCTTTCCGGGGGGTCCAAGGGCCGCCCTGGCCCCCCCCCCCCGGGATCCCCTCCCCTCCCTTTTTTCCTCCTTCCCCCCCCCCCCCCCCCCCCCCCGCTACCCCCCTGCTCTGTGCTCCCGGCTCTGGGGCTGGGCCCGTGACGTCAAACACAGTGTGGCGTCGGCGAGACTGGCCGGCGCGGGCCATCAAAAGAGCAACGTCCTCTTTCCCAATTACCCACTGTCAGTCCGGGAACAGGGGCGGACCGGCTGGGAATTAAATGTTAAATACCCCCTACAGGCTGGCTCCATTGCACCGGGTATCCAGCCGCAGCCCCCGCGCCTCCCTGCCAGCTCCAAACCACCCAGACCTGGAGGGGCCTTACAGAGCTTTCATTTTTTTCAGGGTGGTCGGGGGGTGGGGGTTCTCCATCCCAGTGCAGCCCGACTTGGGTGCCTGTGATTTAATTAAAACGAATAATGCCCCCCCCCTCCCCCCAGTATGGTAGGTTATCAGAGAGGCGCCGCTACACCGGAAGGCCTCCTTCTCACACATCTTTTCTCTTTGTCTTTTAAAAATCGCTCTCGGCCTCAGAAGTTAACATGTTCAAGTTCTGGCGTGGGCAGCACTTCTCTCCACGGGACAGATTCCCTTTATCCTTCGCGGCCTCAGGAATGGGGTGGCTTTGGACAGCGGTCAGGCCCGCATCTATCCTGGTCCTGGACTGACGCTCGGAGAAGCGCTGTTCATTTTTTCTGCTTCCATTCTTAATCTCAATCTCGGGACTTTTAGCAAAAATGTGTGTGTGCGCGTGCCTCTGTCCCGGTTTGTGGAGCGGTTTCCGGTGAATGTTAGAAGCTAAATAATTAAAAGGTTTGGAGAGCGCTGTGAGCAGCAGAGGCTGGCAGCGTGACTGGCCCTAGAGAGCAGTGGTCAGAGAGAAAGGAAGATCGATGCTCCTTTACTGGGCCGTCCTGACAGCCGGGGACGAAACGGGCCCAGGAGGAACCGGGTGGGTGGGTGGTGGTGGTGGTGCTTCATTTAGGGATTTTCTTCCTGTTCCACCGACTTCTAAAAACACCAGGTTTAAGGAGATGGAGACTCCAGAGAAACTCCAAATCCACGACCCGGAGGACCCACGTTTTCTCCACTTATTCAAAATAAATGTTACTCATCTTTCTATAAGGATTGTGTATTAAAACAACTCCCCCTCACCAACTGAAGGCTGAATTTGAATATCGATGTTTTTGCATGAAAGGAATCCTCCAGCTCCAATTTTTGTATCTGACGGAATTTTATGGGGTGGAGGAGCGAAAAGGGAATAATGTCTTCCATTCAAATAGAACCCACATCAAGCTCTTAGTGCCGTCCGTGGGAAAGCCTGCGGGAGAACTCTCGCTCTCTCATCTCACACTTTGTGCTGGGGGAACGGAGGGTGGAACCTGCGTCTTCTTCCGCCTGACCCCTGTGCGCCCCGGCCACCTCGGCGGGCCGCGCGGCTGCAGGAGACTGAGCGCCACTAGGGGATGCAGTGGCTCAAAGGACCGGGACGGGCAGCGGAGGTTGGAGGCCGCGGGGCCGGCCAATCGCGGCCCGGCCATAGCCTCGCCCGCTGATTGGCTCCTTTTCCAGCCCCGCCTCCGCCCCGCCCTTTGCGGGGCGTCTCCAAGCTGCGCTCCCTCCGCCCCGGGTTTGGGGCTCCGCGGCCCGAGTCCCAAGCCCGGCGAGGTCGCCGCGGTCCTGCCCCGCGGCCGCTGAAGGAGGCTGGGGAAATACGCTGGGAATCGGAGTAAGTCAGGAAAAGTTGGGTCACTGGAGTGAAGACCCGAGTCCCGCCTTTCCAATCCCTCACTGCAGTTGGAACTATTTGGAGTCTTCCTCCCTCTTTCCTTTTCATCCATCCCATCCACTTTTGCCACTGAAGTCAAAAGCACAGTTCGATTACAAATATTGGGTCTGAAAAGGACAGCTGCAACAGCTGAGACCTTCGCGAGGCTTGTGAACTCCAAAGGCCAGGGAACGTATTGACAACGACTCCAAAAGTAACGCGGAGTTTCAATCAAAGGCATATTTCTCTTGCCCGGTTTCTCAACTCGCAGACATTTCTCTCCAGAGGCAAATCTCAAAGTACTTGGACGTTAATTTTGTTTTTTTTCTGATCAGTTTTACATGCTCATAGCACCAAGTCAATGAACTTCTCAATACTCCCCAGAATGAATAATAATAAAAAAATTGCTCACTTAAAAAGTCTGAAAAAGCAACTCTGCCTGTAGAAATTAAGTTTATGAATGGAGCAGGCCGGTTTCTCCGGCAAGGAATAGTCCACCCAGCCGGAAAGAATTGGCAGGAGCTGGAGCCACATTTAAAGGGCCAGAGCGCGAATTCCCTCCTGCCCGCCCCCCTCCGCCCCCGCCCCCGCCCCCGCCCCCGGCCGCTTCGCCCACCCGCCGCCCCCGGGCTCCCCGCCCTGGCCGCCCTGCTAGGCGCCCCTTTCCGGTCAGTGCAGGGGCGAGAGGAGGGGCTGGGGGTGAAGCCCCGGAGCGGGTTTGGGTTGCAGTTTCCTTGCGCGGGGGAGGCTGTCCCCTCCTCGCCAGCGCCAGGCTCCTCCCTCTCTCGCAGATGACACTAGAACCTCCTTAAGTTGCGTCGCGCCACAGCTGTCTGCGAACACTGAGCTGCCTGGCGCCGTCTTGATACTTTCAGAAAGAATGCATTCCCTGTAAAAAAAAAAAAAAAAAATACTGAGAGAGGGAGAGAGGAAAAGAGAGAGAGACGGGGAGAGCGCAAGACAGAGCAAGCCACGCAATCTGACGGAGCACTCTCTGCTCCAGGTCACACGCCTCCTCCTCCTCCTCCTCCTCTCTGCTCCTCGCTAACCAGGTTGGTACCGGCGACTTTTATTTATTTATTTATTTATTTAAGTTTGATTTCCCCCCTCTCTGCATTTGGGAAAACTGTACAACATTTAAAACGCAACCCTCCTGTTTTGGAGAGTTTCTAGAGGCTGGAAGAAAGTTCCTGGGACCGGTGTCCCCCCGGAGGGAGGGAGTGTCGTCCGAGTTGGAAGGGCTCAGCCAGTCCCGGGCTCCTGGGCTCCCGGGAGAGCCAGGCTGCGGGGATGTCCATTGGGAGTCTTTCCCTCCTGGGCTGCGTCCGGGTGTTCCCAGCTCCGTAGGAGGTGCGCGCGTGTGCGCGTGTGTGTGCGTGTCCCGGGGCGCGGGCCGGCGGCTCGAGGGCAGGTGGTGCCACTTCATAAACTCAGGTGCCAAAGAACTTCGGAGCTCACCCAGGTCTCCCCTTCTCTCTTTTGCAGGTGACTCGACGAGGGCCTCCGCCTTGGAGCCGCTGGAGAAGAGCCTCCCTTGCAGAATTCCAGCTGTCCTCGCCCCCCTTTGCAGTTTGGGGCCCCTTTATCCTCTGTACCTGTTTTTTTAAAATTTCTTTTTTTCTTCCTCTTCTCTTTGCTAAACTACCACTCAAAAGATTTTTTTTAAAAAAAATCTCATTTGCTCATCTTTCCTTCCCACCTTTCCCATTCCCATACTGAAAACAAATCATTAAACGAGTCCTGCTCCTCCGACGGCAAGCTCACCTGCAGATCCTCGGAGCCCCCACCCCCTGACCGCCCAGACCGATCGCCCTCCCTCTCCACCCGCGGGTTCCGGGCCCGGCGAGAGGGCGCGAGCGCAGCCGGGGCCATGGAGGTGACGGCAGACCAGCCGCGCTGGGTGAGCCACCACCACCCTGCGGTCCTCAACGGGCAGCACCCAGACACGCACCACCCGGGCCTCAGCCACTCCTACATGGACCCAGCGCAGTACCCCCTGCCCGAGGAGGTGGATGTACTTTTTAACATCGACGGTCAAGGCAACCACGTCCCGCCCTACTACGGAAACTCGGTGAGGCCACGGTGCAGAGGTACCCGCCGACCCACCACGGTGAGTCCGCCCGGGTGCGGAGACCCCGCTGCCCCAGGTCGGGGAGGCCCGTTAGGGACCCGGGGTGGGGAGACACAGCCGAAGCTCCCAGCGCCGTTAGTGCTTCATTTTAAAAACCTGGGGCCCGGAAATGGGCGAGGAAGCCGTCTCGACCGTCTTGAGAGTGTGTTTTTCACAACAGTCCCGGAGGCGCCTCTCCGCGGCTGGAGTCCCTGGGGCCCGGCGCTCACCTGGCAGGCGCGGGGCTGCAGCCCCGTCTCCCCGCGCTGCCGCAGGTCGGGGGCCTCCGAGGGTTCAGGCGCCCGGAGCCAGGCTCCCCGCCGGCACCCGGCGCTGGCCCAAAGCGGCTCAGACTCGGTTCTTGCAAAGGGCTTCGCTCCTCCAGCTATCTCGTAGCTCCTTCTGCCAGCGAACACATTTCCAGAAAGGCCCGAGAGCCGCCTTTCTTCACAGCCCTGATTTTGACTGCTCCGCGAGTACCTTAGGTTTCTAGGCAGGTCTAGCTACGCCTGCGCCCGGAGGAATGGACTTGCGGTGCTGTAAGGGGTTTAGGTGGAAAGACTCCTGTCCTAAGGTGGAGACATTTGCGGTTTCCTAGATTCCCGGCTGCACAGAATTTTCCTGCGGCTTTGCTTGTAGGTTGCCCCATTGCTGCTCCCCGCTACGACGGCCTTCCCATCTCCCCGGGCCTACAACAGTCCCTGAGGCTCCTAAAGAAGGTTGAGGATCCACCAGGGTTTCTTTTTTTATGGAGGAGCGATTACAGTTGCCTTAACTTTGTTTTTCCTTTCTCTTTCACCTTGAGAAGTTTGGGAGTTCTGAAATGCTAAAAAGAAACCCAGCCCTGTGTAGTTGGGGTTGGGGGTGGGGAGGGGGCACTAGCGCTTGCCAGCAGCAAGGGTGGTTTTTAAAGAAGAAATAGCAAAGTTTCACACGCGCCAGGCTCTCTCAGTGCCGGGGTTGGCGGAGATGACAGAGCCCCTCCGGCAGCAGGCGTCCTCCGCCCTGCTGTCACCACGTTTCAACCATTGTTTCTGCGGATGGGGCGCTCTTTGCCCTTGTTCGGTGCAGATCAGCAGTTCAGTGGAAATGCGTGGATGCAGACTTCATACTATTTACTATACTACTTCCTGCATAATCTGAATCTTGACCCTTGGTGTTCAGAGAACTCTCCTTCCCCTCCTCTCTCCTCCCCTTCCTCCCTCTTAAGATTTTAGTTTCAGTATTGTTCTTAATGGTTAAAATAGAACGTCAAACGCTGAGGCAGGCCCTGGATTAAAAGATCAAGGTGTGTGTGGATTTGAACTTGCAGTTTAAATTCCCCCCTCTCAGAGTGGATGTATGGACTTGTCTGGGTTATGGCTACCTTCAGCCGTGTGTGAGCGAAACATACACGTGAGCTGGAATTGTGTGTATCAGGAGCTCAGGTGAACATTCACATATCACACTGTGTGAGGGACAACTTGGAGGGCATCTGGACCTTCATTTATTTTCTTCTACAGGATTGGGGAGGGTGAGAAAGGCATCCCAGGGCACAGCCTTGAGAACTTTCTCCAGCAGTCTGAACACTTACAGTTTCCCTGCAAATCCCGTATCAGGCCTTGCCAATTATGAGCAAGCACTGAAGTAGGGTTCCCTGCAAGGGACCCTAAGAAGCTCCCCTCTCCTCTCTTCCCAGCCCTTTCCTTCCTGCTCTGGGCACGGGGAGCTGGGCACTGCTGCTGGCCTGTCTCCAGGCCAGTGGATTTTCCTGGTGTTGAGTGGTGAGACCAGGCTCACCCCTTCAGGCCTCATCACTCACAGCTGACTCTTATCAGGCTGGCTGGGATTAGGTCTAGGATGGGGGACCCCGGCCATTGAAGGAAGCCAATAAATCAAGTCAGGTTCTAGAGAGGGACCGCAGGGGATGTGATTTAGAAAGTGTATCTGGAGAGGCCAATAAGCCAAGGGGCCCTTCTTCACTCCATCTCAGCACCTCTTGGGTGTCAGACACAGGCCCTTCATGCTTCGGGCTTTGATGGGACATTTGTGTGGGAGGGAGGGATGAAGTGTGTGCTGCCCAAGGTACTCGGGGCACCACCTGGATTAGAGAGAGTGGGCCTGCACCCAGGTCCGGTCTGTGTTTGGGATTTTCCTGTCAGGGAGACTGGGGTGGAGGGGAATCCGAGGGCCTCCGGGCTGTTCTCACCAGCCTTTCTGCCTCCTGCCCTTTCCCGCAGGGAGCCAGGTGTGTCGCCCACCGCTGCTGCACGGATCCCTGCCCTGGCTGGACGGTGGCAAAGCCCTGGGCAGCCACCACACCGCTTCGCCCTGGAACCTCAGCCCCTTCTCCAAGACGTCCATCCACCACGGCTCCCCGGGGCCTCTCTCGGTCTATCCCCCAGCCTCGTCCTCCTCCCTGTCGGCGGGCCACTCCAGCCCGCACCTCTTCACTTTTCCGCCCACCCCGCCGAAGGACGTCTCCCCGGACCCGTCCCTGTCCACGCCCGGCTCGGCGGGCTCAGGCCGGCAGGATGAGAAGGAATGTATCAAGTACCAGGTGCCGCTGCCCGACAGCATGAAGCTGGAGTCTTCACACTCGCGGGGCAGCATGACCACCCTGGGAGGGGCAGCATCCTCGGCGCACCACCCCATCACCACCTACCCGCCCTACGTCCCAGAATACAGCTCCGGACTCTTCCCTCCTAGCACCCTGCTCGGGGGCTCTCCCACCGGCTTTGGGTGCAAGTCGAGGCCCAAGGCGAGATCCAGCACAGGTAGGCGCCTGCTCTCCCCTGGGGTCGCTCCTCCTCCTCTGCCTCTTCCTTCTCCTAAATCCGGGGTAAGGAAAGGGGAGCCCAGGCTGGCTCCACTGGGTGCTGCCCCAGACCCCTCTGAGATGTGATTTCTTTCCATTCTAACAGCCGCAAAGAACGAGGTGTGCCCCCTCTCAGTCAGTCTTCAGAGCAGCGTGGCAGTGGGATCTAATTGAACCCCCCCATTGGGCTGAGAAAGGAGAGAGACAAACACAAACACAAACCCTCCCCTGCCTGCCTGCTGGGGGGTGGGGGGAGGCTGACCGGCTCTGCCAGTAACCTTCAGTCAGTTTCCAAGACCAAATGGAAGGCGAGGGAATAACTCTTTAGTGTTTAATGCTAAAACGAAACCTCCTGAAACCTAAACAAACACAGGTCCCTCCTCTGACCCTTCCTGGCCTCTGAGTTCTTTTGACTGTTCCTCTCCGCCCAGCTCTACCGGGGTCATTCAGTCAGCAGAGGACAGCCCTTTTTACAGACATGTGTAAATAAAGTGTATATATCTTTTTTGCACTGGGCGTGATGCTGCAAAAGCAGCCCACATATTCGTTGCGTGGAAAAGGGGGTCCTCATGGTAACTTTTGGGACAGCAAGGGAGGCTCTGTCCTCGGGAAGCGGCTGCGTGTAAATCAAAAGCAGACAGGGCCAGGTACCTGCAGCCCGGGCAGGGGCAGGCCGGTGTCTCAGGACAGAGTCCCGGATGGATCTGAAGCCAGAGGAGGTGGGAAGGACTGCAACAGATCTCAGGTGTGTGCCTGTGCTTCCTCTGCTCATCCTCTCTCCAAAAAGCACACACCCTGTCTTAACAGCGCACTATTTATTTATTTTCCTGGTGTAAACACTTGCATTAATGTCCACCACCTCCCAACCCACACAAAATAATTTAAAAGAAAGAAAGAAAGAAAGAAAAAAAGAAAGAAAGAAAGAAACTACCACTAATTTTATTTCTAACCAAAGCAGTTGAATCAGAAAGCTAGGGATTCACTGAGATGAGATTCAGTTATGTTTTTAGAGATGATTCTGTGAAGACTGTTGTGTGGTGGGTGTGTCCATTTCAGGGTGGGTGACTGTCCCGGTCCATTCCTACTGTCTTGCCTCTGTCCTCCGTCTGTGGAGTTTCTATATACAAAGAAGTGGTGAAAACTACTTGTTTTTTATGGGCGAGATGAGCAGTCTTGAAACAGAGCTGGCAAAACCCCGGTTTAGAAAACTTGAGAGGGAGGGCTCTGGGCACCCAGTGACCATGAGATCAGTTTTCAGGTTTTTTTCCAGGATGACATTCACTCCGACTGCCTGGGTAGGACTGTCTCTATTTAGTTGATATGTTTTAGCTAATCCAATTATTTTCAGACTGCTGCACGCGACAGTTGCATTGTTTATCCCGAGCCAGGAACTTTAATAGAGTCCGGATGCGGTTAGGCTGACAGAAAAACTCAGACCTGCATGTTCAGTACATGAAAGTCGGCAGAGGGAGAGGGAGGTAGGCTGCTGGTGGAGTCAGAAAGCAAGAGGGAGAGCGGGCCAGGAGAGTGGCCTGGCTGCCTGGTCAGGGGCTGGGCTTGGCACTGAGTGGAGGGTTTGAGAGAAATGGGGTGCAGTTTTCTGCAGAAAACCTGGGATTAGATCAAAGGCTTGAGGTCTGATTGCAAAGAAAGCAGACCTGTGCATTTTGAGGTAGTGATGGGGTTTTGTTTTTTAAGTTCTCTTTTCTGGTGGGGCTAAAAGTTTTGGGGGAAGATCGTGGTATCTGAGGCCGGTGTGGTGGTTTGTGTATGGGGGAGGGGACAGAGGACTTTTTCCAAAAGCCTCTGGTTTCTCTGCCCTCATTTCCATGTTTGCTTTCTCCCCCTGTGTTGTGCACACCTTCGCCCCTTAGTTTAGTCTTTTTTCTTTCTCTCATCTTTTCCCTAAAGACTCTGAATATGAACATGAACATTAGGGAGGTGGGGAGAGCTGCGGTTTCTCTAAACCAGAATCGGGGGGACCTATATACCTATTTTATTTTGTGTGTGTGTGTAGGGAGAGAGATAAGGAGCCAATTGAAATTTGACTTTTTACTTCCTCCTCTTATTCCTTTCTCACAGTCAAAAAACAAAAAACCAAGGCCAGCACACCTGGGCATCCAGGGAGCCGGGACTTTTGGGAGTGTGGGATCGGGGAGGGGAAGTTTCTAGACATTTTCTGTGTAAAGGCGGTGGAAGTGGTGGCCATTCTTGAGAAGGGGGATTCTTTTGGTTTTAGTGGTTGCTTTTTTTTTTTTTTAAACCTCTTCTTTGCACTTGCCAAGGAGGAGACCGAGAAGAGGGTTGTCGCATTTTGGAGAAACCGTTAAGCTGTGGTTAGGGCACCTATTGCTTTTCTAATGAGGGCTGGCGCTGGGATAGATCTTTGCAAACAAAAGACAAAGCCTTTCTGCAAATAGCCACTTCTCAGCTGCCCACCTCCTGTGGGCATCTCACTCCACCTTCCTCTTCACAACCTCCACCCCTGCTTCCCACCCCTGTCCTTCAGCCCCGTTTCTGGATTTCAGTCGGAGGCGAAGGGGTGTTTGAAATGGCTGTTGAATGTCAAGAGGCCACGCAGCTTTGTGGTTCTTGTCACCTAAGACAGAGGTGTCTGTGTGAGTTGCTCACACTAGGCAGTGAGTGAGGGGAGAGAGAGAGAAAGCAGGAAACAGTCAGGGCCTCCATTAGGAAAACTGGTTGTTTGTGGAAGTCACGGCCTAGAGGCAACAAGGAGAAAAGAAAAAAATAAGTAAAACCCACGCAAGTCAATCGCAAACTTGCGGAGTGAATCAAGACAGAAAATTGCTCTACTGAGCAGCGCCTTGCTGAGGAGACAACCGTTGCTAACTCTTAAGGTCCCTCTGAAAAGGAAGCTGTCATCCTCCCCACCGCCTGACAAAGGAAAGGAAGTCAGACTATCTCGTCAGGCTGGGAGATCCCCCAGCCCAGGGTGCTTAGGAGCAGGGAGCCAGAGGAGCCTCACGCCAGCTCTCCAGCGGCAAGTAGGAAAGGGACAAAATGGCTGGGAGCCTGAGAGGCCCCTGTCTTAGCAGGATGGAGAGTAGGCAGCCCCAGCCAGGCCAGGCCAGCATCCCTGTCCCCGGATGGGGCTGACCCAGTGTCCACTTGAGGCACGGAGCCTGCAGGGCTTGCCTGCCTCCTGGCTCTGGCAGCCCCTGGCACCTCCTTGCCCACACCCCCTCCCTCCTCCTCCTTGCCCACACGCCCCTCCCTCCTTCCTCCATGCCTCCCCCACATCCAGCGGCTACAGCCTGCGGGCTTGGACCCCGTGAAAGGTGTCTGGATGCAGTTCAGTCCAAAGCCTTTTTTGAGGACCGATGGAAGCTATTGGGTCCCTAGGAAGTGCTCCTGGCACACCAGGACCACGTTTCTGTAGATAATCACGGGGGTTCTTGGAAGGAAATTTGGAACAAGAGAAATAATAAAAATCTCTCTTAACTCCTTGACATACATATTTTTATTTTTTGGAAAAGGAAAGTGAACAAAAACTCAGTACTGGCATGGACTCCACAGTGAAAGGAGACAAAACCCTCTTGCATTTCCTGAAAGTTCTTTTCCTTCTCCAAATTCACCCCTGGAGGAAAGCATGGCTATAGGTGTAAGCTCTCTGATTCCCTCCTACTCGGTCTGGGGTCTCCAGAGGCAGCACAGGCCCTGTCCCCAGGCCAGCCTTGCCCTCCCAGCCAGGAGTCAAGATTCCCCATTGCTTTGCTGGGTTGAGTTAGCTGATTAATCTCTTAAAACAACCTTTAGGAGCTCATCTCTCTTTTGCCCATCCCCCAACACCTCCCTCGCAGTACCCCAAAGAGAGCAAAACCTTCCGGCCCGCGCGCGGGATAGAGGGGGTGGGGGTTCCTTCCTTCGGGGTCCCTTCTCAGGGCAGCCAGGTGTGGAGAACAGCCCCCAACAACCAGACAAGTTCACCCAGAAACAGTCCTCCTCCTGCAAAAGTTGAAAAGCGTTCAGTAAGCAAGCTCCCCGTGTCCTGAGATGGTATTTTGAGGGATTCTCTCCAGGAGCTTTCCCTCCGGAGGTGGGTCTGGCTCATTCTTCTGCCCCTGAGTGAATGCTGCCCAAACCTCGCCTGGCCGGTTTTTGTTGATTTTGTTTGTTTGTTTTTTTGGAGAAGGAGCAACTGCAGGCAGGCCTTGGTTAATGAGCTGACCAAGAGCTCCCCCCCCAACCCCCTTCCCTAACTGGCCTATTTTGATCTTCTGCCTCTCACTCTGCCCCTCTCCCGGCCCTTTCCCTGCCCTCATCTCCAGGTTTCTTGCCTAAAGATGGCACTTCAGTCCCTGTCACAGTGTCTGGGAAACTGTGGAAAGCCTTGGCCTTTTCTAGAAGAAAAAAAGATGTGGAAATGAGTGGACCCTGCTGGGTGTTCATCTATTACTTGCCAGCCAGGGGCATTTACAGTTTTATGGGAAGTAAAATCAAAAGCCCTCGCCACTAAAATCAGTCAGCCAATTGATCAATCTATTCATCTATTTACTATCCGTTTACCTATCTTGCCATTGATTCATCTTCCCTTTCTCCCCATCCTAATCTTTATTACTTAATCAATCTGTATAGACAGACCTACCGATGAGAATGAGTCACTTTTGTTTTCCTTTGAGGGAAATGAGTGGAATGTTTGCCTTTGGGTGTCTGGGGCTCCGAATTTTCTCAGGGAACTCTTTCGAGTTGAAATTTGCCTTGGTCCTCAGCACTGGGCAGGCCCAGAACAAGGTTCTGCGGCAATTTATTCATGGTCCACTTCTATGTGTATGGGTTAGGCCAGTGGTCGGCAAACTCATTAGTCAACAGAGCCAAATATCAACAGTACAATGATTAAAATTTCTTTTGAGAGCCAAATTTTTTAAACTTAAACTATATAGGTAGGTACATTGTTATTAACTTAATCAGGGTACTCCTAAGGCTTAGGAAGAGCCACACTCAAGGGGCCAAAGAGCCGCATGTGGCTTGCGAGCCGCAGTTTGCCGACCACGGGGGTTAGGCCATGAGCTGGCCATTCAAGAACTCTTGTCAGCATGGCAGCCACCTTCAAGGGAGATGGGGTGGGAAAGTTCCCTAAAAGAGGGAGAAGAGAGAAAAAAAAAAACTTCTCTATTTGACTGTCATTCTCTAATTCTGTGCACTATCAGCTTTTCTGCGTTTTTTTTCCCTTCCATAAGTGACTTATGTGTGATCTTGTTTCTAGAAGGCAGGGAGTGTGTGAACTGCGGGGCGACCTCTACCCCACTGTGGCGACGAGATGGCACTGGGCACTACCTGTGCAACGCCTGTGGGCTCTACCACAAGATGAACGGACAGAACCGACCCCTGATTAAGCCCAAGCGAAGGCTGGTGAGTTGTCTTTGGGAAGCATTGATCCAATACTAACCGTTTGGTGTTTTTAATTTCCTCTCTCCCGGAAGGAGAGCTTTCGGCAGGAAATTGGCAGGACAGCTCAAAGTCATGTCAGCTTGCTAGGGATAGTGCCCCCCTCCCCCTCTTTCTTTTTTCAAATTAGATGCACAGAAAAGCTTTCTCTCTCATTATTTTCCTCTCCAGTCACTTACCAAATTGTTAAGGGTGCTGACTTCTTGGTTATCAAATCGGAAATGTATTCGCTAATAGCAGGAGTGCTTTAACAGGACCAGGACCACTGACTTAAGATGCATTGATAATGACAGTCAGATGGAGAAACCTAGGATGAGACTAGAATGTCCCAGGCACCCCCCAGAACTTGGTCCTGAAGTGGTAGAAGTGATCACAGCCTCAGTGCTGGATGAATCTCATGCCAGTGATTTAAGATTAATGGGGCCAGTTAACAGGATTTCACAAGCTGAAGACATTGTATGCAGTGGAGTTTTTCATCTTAGAAAGTGAGGACTTTCCACACGTAATTCCTGTGGGAAAAATTGTGTGATTCCCGGATTGCCTCTTGGTGTCACCCAGCATTTGGTCTTAGATCCCCCCATTGAACTACTATCACTAGAGTGCTAGTTTTTATCCCCCCTCTTTTCTCTTTCTTAAACTTCTTAACCCTTTACAAACATTTGAGAAAACCTGGCGCTATCAAGCATTTATTAGGAAAACTAGCAGAAGTTCATTTGTCAACTTGTCCTCGGAACCTCAGGCCAGCTTGAATAGCAAGTGCATGTAACAGACAAATAAAAGCAGGCTTGGCAGAGCATAACTTTACAACCACAGTGGAGAAATCAAAATGTTTTTTGTGGTGTTGACATTCACCATGTAGAGTGGGGAGGAGGGGGTTTTCCCCATGCAAATTAATGTTGAAGAAGCATCCATCAAATTCTAAGGGGGAAAAAAATCCAAATCCTTTTCTATTTTTTTAAAAAAGAATTATGTGTCTTTCCCATCAGATTTTAGTGCAATTCAACACCTTTCACATCCTCTTCAGAAGAAGGAAAAACTTTCTAGGGATGGAAGTGCCCACGTGACTAATTTTTGGCAATCCTTAGTCTCTAGGCTTTATTCTTTCTGATCTTTGCCCCTTTCTCCAACTTTCTCAACCTTCTGGTCCCCATGCACTTTGGTATTTTTTTTTTCCTTTCTCTCATGTGCAAAGCTAACTTCCTAGGAAAAAGCTGCCGGATATCTGAGCACTGGAGATAACTCATAAACAACAACTCAGCTTCCCTAACCTACACGTCAAGATGTTTGAACGGATCAGAACAAGACGTGTTTGAAAAAAAAAAAAAAAATGGCTGGAGGTGTTAGCACAGAATGAATATGATCACACCACAAAAGAATGTTCTGAATCACTCAAAACCTGGCCTTCATTAAGAAAAAAAGTTAAAAAGAAAAAACTAGCAACAAAAACCTCTTGTTAAAAATAAGTCATGGTACTATTATAATTGAGCTTCTTTTTTTTTTAAGGTAAAAGTAAAGAAGGAAAAAGGGGAAGTAAAGTCTCAGACTGTGGGCTGATTGATGAGCGAGAGTACATTTGACATTTTCTTGGGGTTTCTTCTGTCTGGGCAGGTTGCATAGGAGGCTCTCCTTGCATTTTGTATAATATTGTCTTCACTCACCTTTCAGAAGCAATCACTAGACTCTGAGTAATAATTACTTTTAATTCTAGAGTTCATTGGCTGTCACATTTTCAGCTGTCTTTTCTGTCTTACTCATCTGTTCTGGGTGGTTTTATAGTTTTAGTTCCATAGAATTCATATGCTCTGTCCCGAGAGACACTCGGAGCACATTCAGGTTTTTTTTTTTTTTTAGCCCTTAGATGCATTTGAGTACCTAGAATCTTTCTTTTTCTTCTCTCTTATATTTCCTGTCCCTCCATCCCAGCTTTGTCTCTCCAGTTTGTTATTTTCATGTTTTGCACAGTTGCAGATTCACTGAGGGCCACCCAGCCCAACATGTAGCTAGCTCCCCGTCAGATGCATATCTAACACTGAGTAAACTCATGCAGGAAATGGGAGAAGTGACCGAAGGGAAGAGCCATAGAATTCGTCCCTCAGTGTCGCCAAAATTTTCGTAGGTCTGACAACCAGCCGACTAGCTTGCTTTATTAATGTACTTTGTCTCCTGCTAGTGAATCAAACAGTGTGCCTTTGGGAGGTTCTGCATAAATTCGCATAAAGTCTGTAGACCGGAGATGTTTTCTGAGTCTGCTCCTATTTATGAAACTGCCAATATACTGCAAAGGACACACTCTAATTTTACCAGTTGGCCTGATGTACTTGTGTGATACATTCCAAGTTGTTGGGCTGGGAAATCCGGTGGCTGAGTAGATATTAGTCTACTATATCCGAGTATTTCTTTTAAAGGAAAAAAAAAAAGTACAGGAAGATCATAATAATCACATAATAACATAATTGTCAAAATCATTAAGCACTGATTTAATGTACTTTTTTCTTCCCAAGAATACAGAAGAACCAGTTATTTGAGTGTTAAATTATCACATTTCATAAAGGCAGGTGGGGTTAGAGGCAGGTAGGTTGTATTGAATTATTTTTAAAGCAGGCGTCCAAAAAGTAGAACCTTTTTGATTACGATAGATAAGGGCTGTTTTTAATTTCCAGTCCCTTAGAATGCAGAAAATAAGTACTGCTACTACAAAAAAGAGAGGCTCTGCTATTTAAGCCTGTAGGATGGAGGAACATATCTGTAGAGCAATTTAGTGGCTTTGAAAGGAAAGGAAGCAGTCTGGTTAACTCAGGATGACCATTGGGTTTTCCATACCCGACAGCTTCAGATCTTTGATAAAATTTTGATGGAAAAGGACGCCACAATTTCTGTCCCTTTTGTCCTATGCTTTTATAACTATGCCAGATTTTTTTTTTTTTTTATCAAGCTAGCTGAATTCTTTCTCCTCCTCTTGCCTTTCATAATATTTTTGAGTTCAGGGGCAGGAATAATTTTGTGGTTAAAATTTTCTTTTTATGTTGTGGGGGACGGGCTGAGTTGAGAGGTGAATGTTAGAAGTGACCCAACTCCATTTTCCCCCCAAAGTTTTTGAGTTTAATTTTCTTTTTGACAGTATGGACATAGAGAATAGTCCCCTTGTAAATGTGTGCCAAAAGAAAGTGAAAGATAAATTTCTCTTTTAAAAGAAATGAAGGCAGTGACACAATCAAATAATTAACATTCAAGTTGAGGCTGACATCTGACCTGCGACTATTGTGCTCCGTGAACAGCAAATAGGAAATACCTAATTTCCAGAAGGTGGGATGAGATGAGAGCAGGAGGAGGGGCCACGTTCCCGTTGAAGACCAAAATCCCCTCTTTATAGTTTGTCTCATTAACTACAAGCTGCCTAAAGAGAATGAGGATGGCTGTCACCGTGAGTGACCGAGTCTGAGTGTGGGCGGTGTCACCGTAGGACTGCCGTGAATTTGCTGAGGTCTTGTTCACGCTGGATGTCCTGCTTGGTGCTTCCTAAATTATGCACCCCATGTATGCAAGCTCACCCCGGCACAGACATTCTCATTCCGTTAGCACTCTGTTCTTTATAAGCCAGCCTTGTTTTATTGGGGTCTATGAAGTGCTTTTGGTGCCTTTGGGATTGTGCTTACTTTGCTGTTAGTAATTGTGATGGCCAGGCGCCTCACTGAGAAGTCATATCCGAGCAGTTGCACTTGAAAAAGACCTTTTGTGGGCCTGGCGAAGGAGGCTACTGGTTAATTCAGAATGGCCGCTCGTGAAAACTAAACATCTGGTGGACTTTGTGGGGTAGGGAGAGGGGGAAATTGACTCAGAGGGTAGTATTGGCTTAACTGATCCTCCCAAATTCTACACAGGAGCGCAGCAGGCTAAATTCTGACCACGCGGCTGCAGGCTGGCACGCTCCTCTGCCAGTGGATCTTCTACATTTTTCTTTTTGAGGCTGCTTTTGGGGATCTTCCTTACTTTCATGTGGGCCACTTGCTAGTTTTGATTTCAATGATAATTTTTTTATGTCTGTCTCTGTAGTTCTGAAAACACATTTAACATTTGTTTTGATTTCCCCCCTCCTCCCCTCTCTCCACTCCCCAGTCGGCAGCAAGAAGGGCAGGAACGTCCTGTGCAAACTGTCAAACCACCACTACCACGCTCTGGAGAAGGAATGCCAACGGGGACCCTGTCTGCAACGCCTGCGGGCTCTACTACAAGCTGCACAATGTAAGTGTCAGGGGGGCCAGCCCCAGCCGTCGCCCTTGCTGACGATGCCCAGTGCACAGCGTCACCCTTCCAGGTTCCCCCTTCTCAATCTGCATGCTGTTCTCTGGGCCGAACGACAGGCCTCCGATAATCAGTGCAGCAGAACCCAGTGTAGGGAACTGCTCTGTACAGCGTAGCCTTGCTGAGAGTGAAGGGCTTAAAGACAGACAATCCAGCCACCGTGGTAGGTGCGGAGAATATCAGGAAACACTGCAGGTAATGCAGCGATCTAACATGGGTGGTGGATTCGGGTCTGGGTTTTTAAGGGAAAAAAACTTCCCCTTGGAAAACAAAAACAAGTCACCATTTATGTTTTGATGTTTCTTTGTGTTTATATTTCTGGCAAAAAAAAAGAGCAAAGTAACTAGAATTGTAATGCATGGCATAGAAATTCCTGAAGCGCAGAGGCCCGAGATTCAGTTACTGAGGGGCAAGTCTTGGCTTACCCTGTGCTGTGAATTTTAAATGGATTCTCTGTATAGAAGACAGGAGATGAAATGTCTGAGAGATTTCATCTGCTGGCTTTGTCCTACTCAGCAGAGAACTGAGGAAAACTGAGGAAAAAATCCCAGAGTGCTTACCCAGACCAGGGAAAAGAAACCCTGCCTTTCTCCTTCTATATGTCATTAGCAGAATGATAATTGTCAGTCACCTGGGTTTAGCTTTGTCAGTTCTAACCTTTTAATTTGGGGACCACCCATGTTGCAGTGTCTTTGCCTTAAAAAAAAATTCCCCCCCAAACCACTCTGGCTAATAGCTATGACCTAGTGAGGCCTGAAGTTTGCCTTAGTCCCAGAGACAGAATTGTCCTTTCCCTCTCGCTGTCGCTCTCTTCTTTGGCTCCGTCTGATTTTCCGAAAGTCTCGTGGCCAATCTGACTTTGGCAAAGTCTGGGGCTGAACGGGGAAAAGGCAGAGCGTTTTGCTCACGGCCATTCTGGCAGTCACTTCTTCTTACCCAGGAATACCTGGGAACTGGGGAGGAAGTGTTTCTGGTTAAATTTTTTGAGTCACAGGAGAACTTCTTAGGGTGACCCCAGCACCCTTGTCCTTTTTTACCTTTTGGGGATAAGTTGCTGAGATTCCCAGAGAGCCTGCAAAACTCACCTCCCTGCCTTCAGTGCCACCCTCTTGCTACGGGCCCGAGCAGGGCCAGCACTGATGGAACCAGGGTCTTCCCAGAGTCGGTTCTTCTCTCTCAGATCCCTGGCCTGTGTCAGCATGGAAGCCCAAGTCCGTTCTCCCTTGGGGGAATTTACTTGCTCACTGCAGTGGAGAGAAACAGATTGGTGTTGAAAATCTGGAAGATTTGGGGCATTCGCGTTTATGAGCTCTCCAGTCATCAGCACAGCCTATAAAATTATTTTGGGGTTGTAATTTATGATTTTCAAAGAACCTTTCATGTTACTTGATTACAGTGGAGCCTCAAATAGTCTCATGAGGTAGACAGAGCAGAAATTATTTCTATTTCCGGTTTACTTAAAGAAATTATGACTCAGAGAAGCAAGTAACTTGTGCAAGGGAACATGGCTGGTGAAGTGACAGAGGCAGGACCGATTTCAGAGGAGCTGATGGCTTTCCCGGGGAGCATCAGAACTGATGGGGACCAGTGGAAACTCAATGCCTTCTCGTTGTAGAATGCACCCGAGTTCAATTCAAAGCAATGAATTGTGTGTGTTAGTATATTTCTTTCCTATTTCCATAGAAGTATGGGAAATTAACCAGGTATGAGTTTCTTTGACTCCTTAGCCATGATGAGATATGATCTCACTTGTGTCCAAGCTAAGATAAATGTTTCTGAATATTATGAATTTCTCATCAAATCAAAGAAAAGTCCAGGCACTCTCTTCACCGCTTATTCTCCTCCTATTCTTAATTAGCTCATGACTTCATGGCTGGGCTCCTGTGGGAGAGAAACTTGCTCATCAGTAAGAGTGGCTTTTCTGTCTTCTCTGGTTTAGTAAGAATTCACAAAAGGGGGCTATTTTTGTGTATTTAACAATAAGAGATACTAATCCATTAACATTCTCTTCGTGTTGTTGTTTGTTCTGCCCATCGAGATACCTGCATATGTATGCCATAAGTTAGTTCCCTTTCTGCTTATCTATGTGCTTAGATAACTACCTATCTCAGTATCAGTGAATCTAGGTGGTGTTGGGACTAGTTATCTGGGTTTGTGTGGCTATCGGTGTAACTAGATGTTATATTTAGATATCTGGCTGTGTGTATCTAGATATCCCGGTAAAGAGCTGTGTGTCCGGACATTATCTGGGGGAAGATTTGATGTGACAGTAGATTCCTATCACCTCTGTAGGCAGCACCTTTACCTTGATTATAACTTTGAAGAAGGAACCCAGAGATGTTCTTTTGGCAACGACCTTTTAGCTCTTCTGCCATCACTTACGCTGCCTTCCTGGCACAAGGGGAAATCAGGTCTCAGCTCCAGTGTGAGGTTCTGTACCCCCCACCCCCTGCCACTGCCCCCCGGCCCCGACACCCCTCCCCCCCTCCCCATGACCTCTCCTAGCTCAGCTCCAGGAAGCTGTGTGTTTGCTGCTCTCAGAAGCGTGGTCAGCAGCCCGTCCCTCTTGGCTGTTTGAATTCTTTCTTCCTTAACTGCTGTTTGTTCACTTTTGGAACATACAGGTAGATCCTAGAGCCATGAGAAACTTCTTTTTTTTTCACCCTTGAAGATGTTTTTTCCCAGGAGTCAGGAATGACCGAGACCCTGGCATTCCCTCCTTGAGTTGCTTTGCCGCAATCCCTGGAAAGGAGGCCAGATGTGGTTTGCTGCACGGGACAGATGGCTGCTATTGCGGTTAATCTGATTCTGACTCCTCATGGAGAGTGGTCTCTGTGGCTTTGCAATGTCCCCTGTCTTGATTCAGCCTACCCCCGCCCCCGCCCCCAAAGCAAATGTATCTTTAAAAGAAGATCAGTGAGTCTCATGGAGAAGAGAGAGGTGGTATGCTGTCTCAAAGGCTGAAGACTTGTGACCTTTCGAGTAGTTGCTTGCCTCTGTCTTTAGTTCTTGCCTGGTCTTTGATTTTTAGGATGAGAGCACGTTCATGCTAGGACAGTGCTTTGCATCCCCCAAGTGGTTTAGCTGTTTGCCTAGTTAGCAGGGGAGAGTCAGAACTAGGTAGAAATTGCAATTTTCAGTCATTGCAGTTGCTGTGACATGGGCAAGAGATGACCTTCTGAAAAGATAGGTTGTATTAAAATATGACTCCAGAACATACAAATTCCTGGGGCAGATTTGACAGCACCTCTCTGCCAAAGGGCAGGTAGAAGAGAGGCAGCCAAAATTTACTTTGAATCGGGGTACAGTCCTAGTTTCCCGAAGCAGATGCACATAAACACCTCTGGCCGCCTCGGTAGTGCTTTTAAAGTCCAACACGAATTTCAGGGGAGGAGACAAAATGTTATTTCCCCCTTGAAGATGCCTCCATCCCGATGAAATAGTCTAAGGAAATCCTAATGAATAAGACAAGTTACTATATTTTAGGGAAACACAGCCCTTTTGGGTAGGTCTCTAGAATGTGGTCCTTGGGAACCCAGAGTTCCCGCAGGCAGATTTCCCCCAAGTGGCTGATGTGGATGAACATGATTAATAACCTCTGCTTGGAACACCTTTCCTCTGGTCTCTTGGTTTCGGAAACTGATAGAGGCTGACAGTCAGAGCTCCGCCGCAGACCTAGCCTGCGGGCCCGTGGGTCCCCGGGGAGGAGGCAGGATGGGGTGGGCGGAAGGGGCCCCAGGAAAGCAGAGCCCCGAGCTGGGCAGTCAGAGGGACCTGTGTTGGAGTGGGAAAGCCTGTACCATTTCAGAGCCAGCAACAAAGTAAAAAAAAAAAAAATTGATCTTTGTTTAGATTAACAGACCCCTGACTATGAAGAAGGAAGGCATCCAGACCAGAAACCGAAAAATGTCTAGCAAATCCAAAAAGTGCAAAAAGGTACATGACACGCTGGAGGACTTCCCCAAGAGCAGCTCCTTCAACCCAGCCGCCCTCTCCAGACACATGTCCTCCCTCAGCCACATTTCGCCCTTCAGCCACTCCAGCCACATGCTGACCACTCCGACGCCGATGCACCCGCCGTCCAGCCTCTCCTTTGGACCTCACCACCCTTCCAGTATGGTCACCGCCATGGGTTAGATTCTCGGCTCGATGCTCAAAGGCCTCCAGGCAAGAGTGCCTCCAGCCCCCTCTACGTGCATTTTTGCAGGAGTCTATCATGAAACCGAGAACCGATGGATATCTGTTTGTTCTGAAGGCAGAAGGCAAAATGTTTGCCACTTTTGCCGAGGAGCTCACTGTGGCGTCTGCGTTCCCAATCACCGAATCTGGATCCCATTTGTGAATAAGCCATTCAGACTCATGTTCCCTATTTAACAGGGTCTCTCTAGTGCTGTGAAAAAAAAAAATGCTGAACATTGCATATAACTTATAATGTAAGAAATACTGTACATTTGAAGAAGACTTTATTGCATCTGGGTAGCGGTAAGGAAGGCACAAAGGATGCCAAGAATTTTAAGGAAGATGGGGGAAACCAAGTATGGAAATTAAGAAGAAACTAGGTCTGATGTCCAAATGGACAAACGGCCAGTTTTGTTTCCCTTCACTGGCCACAGGTGCTTGATGCATTTAAAAAAAAAAAAAAGAAAAAAAGAAAAAAAAAAGAACAAAAAAAAAAGTCGTAGGCGAATCATTTGTTCAAAGCTGTGGGCCTCTGCTTAGGAAATTGTATCAGTTCGGGCAATCCGTGTTAACACTCACATTTTGCCATCGAGGGTTTCAGATAGCCTTTTCCCAGGCCTACATGCTGCGTGATCCAGTCCCTGTAATTGTTGTTTGTATGTATAATTCAAAGCACCAAAATAAGAAAAGATGTAGATTTATTTCATCATATTATACAGACTGAATCGTTGTACAAATTTATTTACTGCTAGTGTTAAGATCTGCTTTTTTTTTTGTTTAATATTTTTCTTCTCTCTCAATTTTTGGTTGAATAAACTAGATAATATTCAATTGACCTGAGGTGATTGTGCTCCAGAGGGCTTCTTTTCCCTTTTGTTTTTTGATGATATTTATTAAATAGCTTCTAAGGGTACAGCAGCATCTGTCGTTTCACTCACTCCTCCCGCAGCCTGTGCTATGAGGGTAGCAGTGTATGAGCTACCGACATGCATGTCAGCGCCTTAGGCCGGACAGCCCTGGTCCGGGGAGCAGCCTGGCTGATTGTTAGCCCTGTTGTACTCTGTGTTAGTGATCGCTGCCTTTAATCTAATCTGTGGGAATAATAATATAAAATAATAATAAAGTGGAAATATTTTAAAACAACCCAATAACATCGTATCAAAGTGTGGCCACGCTCTTCTAGAACCTGGTAGCTCTCGCTAATTTAAGAAAAAGAAGTTTAAAAAGAAACAGCACCCAAACATGTGAAGTTATTCACTAGGAGATCATGCAAACCCCAGATCATCCACGTTTATTCCTTTGGGAAACTGGGCTCTATAGAGCCTTCCATGCAGTCCGAGGATTTACGCTGGGGTGGGAGTAACTTCCGGGGTCCCTCAGTGAGCTGCAGCTCTCTCTTCCTTGTGCACCTCGAATGAGGAGCCAGTCTTCTCGCAGGAGAAACGAGATGTCCTCGCTGAGATTCCCAGGCGGACTGCCGCTGAGGGATTCCTCACTGTTCTCTGCAAGACGTGAAGGAGCTGGGCTGGTTCTTGAGGTCATTTCTGTTGCTTTCTACTGTCGAATTGAGTAACACCACATGGAGAGTTTATTGGAATGTTTGCGAAACACGAAATAACCGTTTTGTAACTTATGCTGTATAGTTTCCTTTTCCTCTGTTGACCGAATGTGTAACTATGACACACATTTAAAAACTTCTGTTAATCACCTTTCTGCTTTCTTAGCAAATATTTTAAACCTAAAGTTAAATGTTGAAATAAAGGAGTCGAGAATCACTGAGATGCAGATGGAGATCTTACTGGGTCCTAATTAATGATCTACAATTCCAATGTTGTTTTCAGTTTCTTTTGAGGCACCAAAGGAAATCATCATCTATTGCCATCTGAAACTTGGGAGATTTTGTGGTATGGTTGGTTCCAGTGTCTCAGGATTCACTACCTTGCTTCTTCACGAACAGATCTGAGTTAATGAATGCCCTTTCACCTTAAGAACAGGGAGTTGAAATTCTTGGCATTCTTAGGGTGGGAGAAGGTGGGGGTGGGGGGGCACACAGAAAAATCCCCAACTCTACTCTAGCTCCATTTGTTTTAGGTACTATAGTGGCATATTTGATTTTATTCCTTCAGGAAAATGTCATTTTATCATCCTGTATATTGAGTCAACATTCTAAGATATTTCCAGAAGATATGAGAGATTTGAAAAAAATATATGATTGCTATATATGATTCAGTTTCTTAGAAGGTTATATATTTTCATGGTTTCAATGGTTTTGTTTTTTCTTCATTTAAAGTAAATATAAGACACACTAGGAGAGCAATACTAGAGAGGGTCTCACCTAGAAAAACATAACAAGATCGTAGATCTTAAATATTGCTTAAATATTTTTGAGTAAACTACCTCTAATTAATTTTCAACCTGTTTTGCCTCAGTTTTGAAATAGTTGCATTAGCTCATCCATAGATTACTTGAGAAATATGTACACAAATTTGGGTTATTTCTCTAAAACATTTAAAAAGCCAACATAATAGAAAAAAAATACTATGTGGTTATTGCATTGGCATTTGTGAACTCCTCTCATATTTCTAACAGTGAAGTTTATGAAGTAAAAAAATTGAATTTAAGCGCTTTTTATGTATTCAACAAGTACCTAGCAAGTGTCTCGGTTGAAGTCCATTTAAAACCACTTTTTGTTTTTTAAGCAGATCAGGAAATAGAGAAACCAAGACTTCAGTATCTCATTCTTACTTTGTGACATTTACGTGTTATTCCCCTTTCAAAAAATCTACATGCACTGTGGTGCGGTTCCCATTTGGGCCCCTGGGTTGGTTGCCAGGCAGACAGTAGGCCACAGAAGTGGGGACACCCAGAGCCTGCCTTCTGAGCTCAATGTCTATTCTCTAAACCTTTCTGTTTTTAAAATTATTCAAAAAGCCGGTTCATCATCACAGAACTTCATTTTAGTATTTCCTGAGTCTAGGACTCTGGGAGGGGAGCAGATTCTTCCCAGGTACTGCGTGCCTGACTGAGTTTGGTAAAACACCTGTTCACAAAATTAAAGCACCCAAACTCAAATGCCATCCACGGTCTGCCTCTGATACTTTCCTCACAATGGTGAATTGTCTTATTTCCATTTCAAAGATTTAGAAGCATTATTTTTTTAAATATATATTTTATTGACTTTCCACAGAGAGGAAGGGAGAGGGATAGAGAGTTAGAAACATCGATGGGAGAGAAACATCGATCAGCTGCCTCGTGCACACCTCCTACTGGGGATGTGCCTGCAACCAAGGTAAATGCCCTTGGCTGGAATCGAACCTGGGACCCTTCAGTCGCAGGCCGACGCTGCATCCACTGAGCCAAACCGGCCAGGGCAGATTTAGAAGCATTATTGCTCCATGTACTCTTTTGTGACATCGCCCTGTCCTCAACCCCCAACCCACCCCCAAATTTAGAACCATTTCTGTGATCTCTGCTGGACAACAGCCATTATCGACTCTTCTGTTGTTAAATTCCCTCCAATTTCCAAGCTAAGGAGAGAATTAAAAAGTTTTAATTCAAAAATAAAAGGCCAAAAGAAAACTTTTGAACGATGGCACATTATATTGCAGGTTTATCCACAGAACACAAGTTTGAACTGTTCTCCAAAACAGCGAACACATCAACTCCTTTCCTGTGCTTTCAAATGAAACAAACTTCGGAAAAACTTTCATTTTTGTTTATTCCATCTTGTTCAAGTGGTGTGAATACACCCTCAGATGGGACTTGTCCACACCCTTTGCAAAAGCCCAGGAAAGGGAAAACCCCAGAATTCAGAGATACTCATTGATCATTTGAACATATGATGATGATGGGCCCAGAAGTCTGAGAACTTGGGATCCTGATTGTGCCACAGAATGATCTGAGGCCGTTGGCTAGGTTTCTCTGGGAGTCAGCTCTTTATCTGTTACTTAGATGAGATGGCCTCAAGCCCCATGAGTCCATTAGATGATGATGATGATGATTTTTGAGAACATCCTTGATTAGGAAAGGTGTCCTTACACCCTTGTCAGAATTATGACCAGTTCATATGATTCCAGAAGGGGCCCGAATTGTCCCACTCCCCTCTGTCCTTAGCATTATCTTGCAAAACAAAAATTAACTTGTATTATGTGACTGTCAGCCCAGGACAGGAGTTAGTGTCCCAGTCTGCAGAGTCCCTGCTATTTCTGAAATGTGTCTAGGCCCCTCTGGAGTGGAATACACAGGGCTTGCTTGTCCTGCTGATGTTGGCAGCGTGGTTCATATTTCACTCATCCATTGTGTACAGAAATTCTGCCTGAACTGCTTACAGGCTATTCCAGGGCAGAGCCAGAGTCCAGTCTTTCTTTCTCCTTGCGCCCCCTCTGATCTCTCTGGAGAAGGGGATCAACGGAGGAAGCAGATCAAACTTCCCCAAAGCTGTTCCTTTTCTGGGACTCCATGGGGACTTGGGTATCTCCTGGCTCTTTCTCACTTGTGTTTGAGCTTCTTTGCAGGGGATCTCGGTACATTAGCCACATTGTTTGTGGTGCATTTTGACAATCCCCTGTCATGTCTGTGTGCACAGTCTGGCAGGCTGGCACTGGAGCCGGGATTTGGAGAGCAGGCCCACTCCCCTGCCCATCCCTGTCCTGCCCTCCCGACCCTGCCCCCATAGAACAAAAAGCGTGCATTAGCAAGCACGCCTCTGTACTGTGTTCCAGTGAAAGCCCATACATGTGCAAACACCTGGAGAAGAGTTTGTCTTCTTAAGGAAGCCGTTTTGCAACTTAGGGATGTAGTGTGGAGACAGGCAAGGCAATCTGCTCCCAGAACTGGGTCCTCATTTGGTGAACTGGTTTGAAAGAGATCCCACAGCAGAAGGATTGGTTGGTGTCTGCATGATGCCTAATTACTACCAGGTAGTCAACTAAGAAAGCAACCCAATTGGGGATTTTTTAATTTTTGGCCTTTGGGCATAAGAAACTTCCAAAAAATGACAGTTTTCTTTTTTTCTGATTATAAAATTAGTTAATACTTATTGACCAAACTTGTTAAGTACCCCTCCACACACACTCAAAAAATTTTTTTTGAAGAAGCAGAAGAAACAGGACTTTTTGGGTTGCTGTTGAGTTGGCTGTGTGAATCCAGTCTTTTGAACAGTTGTTCTGGAATGTCTTAATGAATCCTATGACCCTGGAGGGAGGGCGTGGCGTGGGTGCTTGGGTAGAGCAGCTGCTTTTTGAGGGTCATTACAACTCCATCTTGTAAACTAGGAAGGATCATTAAGTTAAATGCATCTTGTAAAAGGTGGTCGCTCTCTCCCTTCTCACGGGTTGGGGAGGCTCACTCCCCTGTGTTGGGACTGCCTCTCACAGCCATTGCAAGGATGGCTGGTTCCTCTTAAGCAAAGACGCCAAGCAGCTCTGAACACACTGCCGTATCTGACCACAGCCCCCCCCACACACGGCAACTGCCGGCTCTGAGCTGAAGCTGTCTGGGTTTCCCTCCATTGACATCCCATCATAGTGAGTCAGAAATTCTCTTCTCAGTTCTCCTCTGCTGTAGGCAACCATTCCTGTGTTAGGCCCGTCAGCGGCCTGTCTTCTATAAACTGACCCTTGGTGCACAAAGCCGTCCTGTTCTCTACTTTGATTACCGTCAGGGGCAGAGTCGCCTGAGGTGCCTTGTAGCAGGCTGGGCCTCCCTCAGAGAATTCCGCATTTTTCAGTGGTGAACTGATTGTGTTCACTCTTCTGAAGACCACAGGACTCCTGACAATGGCCTGGAGCCCTGGTCTTCCTAGAAGGACAGGGGGACTGGCCATCTGTTCAGCCTGGCCCTTGGGGCTCATTTAGGCTGGATGTTGAGAGGAATCAGACTGAAAAAATGGGCTGGAAGGCTGTCACATGACACATAAAGGCTATCAAACACAGATCACAACCTATCAAACCACTGAGAAATGATAGCCAAGGTTCCCATTGAGCACGACCTGTGTGGAAGGCAAATTGATTTCTCACTTGATTTCCAGGAAAGCCCTGTCAAGTGGGAAGTTTATTATCCTTGTTTTGTGGATAAGAAAATTATGGGGTAGAGAAGGCAAGTAAGGTGCCCAAAGTCACACACTGGTGAGTGGATTTGCTGGGACTTGAACTGAGCGGGGTGCAGAGCCCACACCTTGGTGGAGTTTGGCCCACAAGAAGCAGCCAGCACTATTGTGCTCAGCATGGCAGCCCTGGGACACATAAGACAACTCCAAACCTTTTGTTGGATACATGAATGACTCATTAGACATAGTGGTCTCTAATCTGACTGCATTCTGGTTGGGTAACAGTAGATGTGAGGCAGGAAGGACATGTTTGCAGTTCCTCAGAGGCTTGGTAACAGATCTCCAGGAGCACTGAAATCTGAGGCTCCAAGACAAACTCTTCCAAATGTCAGGTCCACTGCCCTGATGAAGCCAAAATCTGTATTAGTTTCCTACTGCTGCTGTAACAAATGACCACAAATGTGGTGGCACACCACAGCCCACACTTGTTCTCTGACACTTAGGGAGATCCAAAGTCTGAAGTCAGTTTCACTGGGCCAAGGTCAAGGTGTGGCAAGTGTGGTTGCTTCCAGAGGCTCTGGAGGAGAATGTTTTCTGCTTTTTCTGGCTTCCAGGGGCCTCCTGCATTCCTTGGCTCATGGTCCTTTCCTTGTATTGCTCCGGCCTCTTGCTTCCATTCTCACAACTCCATCTCCTCTTTGGTAAAAAAATAGTAGTCGTCCCTCCCCTGGAGAAAGATATGACTTAGAGGTGACAGTAGAGGAAAGGATCCTCTTCCCTCCCTCTCTGGGGTGAGGTGTGTGATGGGAAGCTGGGGAAGTTTTCTACTCTGCATAGTTTACGAGCCCCAACTAGAGATGGGCCTGTGATCTTGTTCTTATTTGCATCAGACATTAATCAACTGATATTGGCCTCACTGTCTGTGCAGGTCTCTTCTGACACGAAGGTAAAGAAATAAGGAAATAGAGACATTCCTTTCTTAAACCTAGGGCAGTTTCATGCATGACTCCTGACCTCACAGGGTGACTCGGGGTCTTTGGACCCCATGGTGAGGTGGGAGTGTGATCTTGTTCATCTTAAAGATGCATTTATTGAGACGTGTTGATGAGATGGGCAGGGAGGAAGCTCTCTTTCTGTGTCTTCTTGCTATGGGGACCTTTCTGTAATGGTGGAGTATAATAAAATGGTACACAACCCTGTTATTCTGCCCTTCTTGATTGTGGGAGTGAGGGCATTTCCATGACAGCATTTCACTGGCATGAAAGTTTGATAGCATGAAATTTCAGAGCCTCTCGTGGGTGAGGAGCAGGATACATGTGGGTAGGAACTGGCCTTCTCTCAGCTCCCAGTATATTATACTAAATAAATGAGCATCTAATCTGACTATGTGTGAAGTCAACCCTCCCTGAAAGAGGCCTACAATCTCTTTGCAGTGACACGATGTGCCTGGAAACAATTAAATTGTAAATGCGGGTCTGGCTCCCTGGTTGACCAGGTTCTGATGTGCAGTCCTATGCTTATAACAGAGACGACAGGAGGGCCATGCCCTCCTAACTGGATCAGGGGCCTGGAGCTGCCACTGGGCCTCCCTAAATGTGATTGGTGGTGCGTGAAGGGATGGAGCTTGGAGCTGAATTCACTGTGCTGCTGCTCTGGCTGGCGTACCACACCCCCAGTTCCACCAGAGGCTGACTATCCAGTTTGTGGATTAGACAGGCCCTGCGTGCAACCTTTCCTCATAGATTCCAGATCCAGCCCCCTCCTCCACCCCTTAGCACATCCGTTCCAAGGGAAGGCAGGAGCGTGGACGGCCCGCTTTACTAATCGCCAGCAGCTCCGATGCAGGTAGAGGTTTCCAACTACAGCATGTCTAAGATGAAGTTTGGGGATTAGGTGTCTCTGCTTTCCATTACCACAGATAGAAGAGCTGGCGGAATGTCCGCCCTCGTAGCCAGCTGGCTGGACAAAGGTGAAAGGAGAGGAGGAAAGAAAGAGTTATGTATCAATCCACTTTTTCCATCCTCGCGGTCCTCTAAGGTGCCCTGCTGGCCTGTGTCTTCTCTCTGTCACGACCTGGGAAACTGAAGCTCTAGGGACATATCTGAGTTATCCAAAGATACAGAGGGGCCTGTCCCCAAGGGCTTGTCCTAGACTGTGGAGGGCTTGGGGATCTGTTCTCGGCATTAGCAGTGAAACATAGAAAAGCCTGCCGCGTAAGTCCTAAACTTAAGAGAAATGCTGCTGAGAAAAAGATGTTTGCTTTCTAGATAAAGTTATCCTGAAAGGGAGATCTCACCTTGATTTCATATCTTTAAAAAAAGTCCCAGTCCTGTCAGTGGTCGTTTTAGTCCCTGTTTTAGAACCGTGCTTTGCATCCTCCAGCCACTGAACTTAATGTTTGTGACGATGTGACAAGAAAAAGGCCCACTTGATTCTAGAGTTTCAGTGGATTTTCACTGAAGACAGAGCAGTAATTTAGTGAGAAGGATGCTCAGGATGGGCTGAAATTTACAAATCAATACAATGTGTTGGCTTACTCAGAACTTCCCCATTTTGTTAAGGATTACATTTCTACATGGTTTGCAGACTAGATGTTAATCAGTGGCTGTTGGCCAGAGAGGGCTAACCCTACCAGCAAATAAATGCATTTAAGATGTTAGAAAGTGACCGAAGAGGAATATGTACGCAGAGGCCTAAAGAATATGAAACCAGTTAAGAACTCAAAGGTCATTTTGTTCAGGGCAAAATTCTTGTGCATGGTGCTGACAGTTTGCCCTCTGGGTGTTTTCAGAGCTTAAAGGATCAAGCTCGTCCACGTGAAATATGGACTCCTACAGAAGCCCCATGCCCCCCTCAGCCAACCTTTTGGCCCTGTAATTAACATGGCTTCAGCTTCCTGTTGGATACCACCCTGCTGATAGCTCTAGCGTAGGCAAGGCCTCACTGAACTCATGGGCTGGCATCTCTGGAGGTTGTTTAAAGAAGGCTTAAGTAATAAAATAAAATGGAACACTCAACACTCCCTAGCTTATGTTAGGCTAAGTGAAGGGAGGGGAGGGTTGTCATTTTCCATGTCTGAGATCGGTTCCCCGTGACAATGGAGCTTCTTTGCCGCTGTGCAGAAAGCCCACCAGGGCTGATGAGATTGTCACTGTCAAAATGGACTGCCATGCACGGAGGGGCAAACTGTGACCTTCCATTTAAAAACTGGCTTATTTTCCTAGAGGTTGATGGGGAAGAGGAGGCTTCTTTGTTGAGATTTGCATGTAGAAGAAGCCGCTAACACCTTAAAACTCAAACCGAGCACCCATGGGAATGCTAGGCACTGGGGATGATGCGATATTTGGGTCAAAGGGGCCTTTCTGTGTCTCTCAACACAGAGCACAGTGCACTTCGTTCAATAATAACATCAGCTAATGCATAAGGTGGCCACCAGGTCTGGAAAGGTAGCAATTGTTTTATCATGTAAGGAAATGAATATCAATAACCACTGACATTGTTTTCTATATTTCTAGACTTGGTGGCCACCCTGAACACTGAGCACTTACTATGTTCTTTACAGGTGTTTTCTTGCTTAATCATCCCAACAGCCCTAGCATGTAGGGATTCTTATTTATCATCCCCATTTTCCAACAGAGAGGATTAGCTAGAGAAGCTAAGGTGAGTAATACACTCATAGCTTGTCAGACTCCAGAGCTGTGTTGTAAGTTCTGCTCTCTCTCTCTCCTCTGAGTGGCCAGCCCTTCTCCACCTAATCAGGAGCTGTAGGAAGGATGCTGTGGTCTTAGTCCTCAGGCTCTTGCATTGTTTTTCTCAGAGCGCTTTCCATTGGCTCTTTAGGTAGAGCTATTGTCTTGCAGTTTCTCCCTTATAAGGCAGCCTGGCCACTTAAACTTCTCTCACAGCAGGCAAGGTGAGAGCTCACAGCCAGAGTGCTCAGGGCTTTAGGGCCTCAGGAGCGGTGTCCCTTGGGGAATGTTCTGGGCAGAGGCAGTTTGTGTTTAGACTTATTGATTGGTGGTCACTGGCAGTCTTTGGAGCCCAGCATAACCTGCCATGTGGAAGCTCTGGTCTTAAAATCCCCTTTCAAAACTGAAGGAGGATGTGGTTGCCTACTGGACACTTGCAAAGAGTGGTAGTTTCCTTTCAAATTGCTTGCTTGCCCGAACACTGGAGTAGGTAACGGGCACTGCTTGGAGACTTGCCGCTCTTAATTATGTTCCAGCTGGTAAAACTCAACCAAACTCATCACAAAACACTCAGTCCAATAAAAGAACCCACGTTTTATAATGGAGAAATTAGCCAGTGTTGAGCCGTAGAGGTTAGGGAAACTGCCATAAAATATAATTATAATACTAATAATATTAATAGTGGTACACTATACATTGCCTCCTGCCTTTCATCCCAGATCTGAGAGTGGCTGGCTAATGCTAATTAATATAGCTTGCCTTGTATGAGTCTGGAAAAGGAAGCATGAATTTTTATTTTTTAAAAATTAATGGTGCCCCTTGGCTTGGTCAAAATAAAGATGGAGACGCAATCCTGGAGCCTTTGTCCAAGGACCTGAAGGGCATTCCAAAGTTGTGTATTGAATGGAAGTGGTAAGCACTCAGGACTGGGTTCCAGACTCCCTGAAACAGTCAGGTCTCCCTGTCACTGACTTCCTGTGACATTCGGGTCCAGTCTTGCTTTCTCTGTTGGGGAGGTGGTACAGGGAGGGCAGGAGATGGTAGTCTTTACATGCTTCTTTCCCGCTTTGGGATTGAACAGAAACACAATGAGGACAGAGTTTAGGAGTCTGTTTTTAACTTATGGTGCTCTGGGTGTTTGGTTTCTATCCCCCGTCTCGCTGGGCTTGGCCAAGAAGCAGGTTTGGTTAGTGATTGAAAAGGGCTCCTGAGCACCCAGAACACTGATGCTGTTGCTTTGGAAGAAGGAATGAAGGTGAGGGGAGGACCCAGCATGTGCAGCAAAGTTTCCAAAGGTGGTATTTCAGGTGTGTGTTTCTTTATTCCCATGAGTTTGAGGCACTAAGGTGACAATCAGAGGGGCACACTCTCCAGAGTCAAAATCAGGTGGAGGATTTTGGAAGAGATAAAAATAGTAGGATCCAGATATATTCCTTGACCTGCAAACCGGGCTGTCAAGGCCAGGGTCAACCCTGTAACAGGCAGCCCATCTGTCCCTTCACCTTTCTAGCTGTAGCATAGGGGTAAAGAACACAGATTCTGGAGCTGGATGGCCTGAATGCAAATTCTGGCTCTGTCACTTAATAGCAAATAATGTCAGTTGCTTCGTTTGTAATAAGGGGATTTAGTCATTGAGGGGTTAAGTGAAATACTGTATATAATGTCCTGAGAACTTTACCAGTCACTAATTTAGCCTATAATGTTGAAGAGCTATTATTATCCCTTCAATTCTGAAGTCTTTCCAGAGACTAGTTACCAATGGATTACCTGGCAAGGATTAGTTGATGGCAGGGTCATAAGGAGAAGCACCTAGATGGTCAAGGATCTTTTGAGTAGGAAGAGTAGGAGGGCTTAAAAGGTATATTTACCTTGTTCTCTCTCTGCCATGCCCTCCAGGGGTCCTGGAACAGTGAACTTGAAAGCACTTCTGGGCAAAGGTGGGAGCGGGTTGGTGAGATGCTAAGCGACCGCAAACCCAATGCTTTGGAAAATAATCCAAAATAATTTATTCAGGATAAACATTCCAGACTAGGAGAATCTTCTGGAGTCCACACGGAAGATAGAATCATGGAAGATGAGTGGATGAGATGCTGGAAGGGAAATTTGAGGAAGCAGCAAAATTGGAATGGAGCCACAGGGCAAGACCAGTTCAGTGCATTTCTGTTTCGGGGCATGTTTAAGAGCACGAGAGTTACACAGGAAGCCTTAAATGGAGACTGGCCTTGCATCTCAGGGAAGCCAACCACTATACTTTGCAAGGATAGTAAAAGGCGATTAGTTGCTATCTGTGACATCTAAGATGAAGCTGGGTATTGGTTCATTCTTGTGCTTTACTCTTGAGCCCAGAGCAAGTAGAGGATTCCATGTTGTGTGACTAGGAAGCTCCACATTGGCACAGCACTAATTGTCTCCATCAAGGGGTGGGGGAACAAATCGAAGCATTCATGATGAACGCAAAGCAAATGACAACCAAAATGACTTGCCTTTTGAGAGGTGCTACTAAACTTTAAAAAGACAGTTATTGGACAATGAAAGACTTTGCTGTACAAAGGCACTAAACAGGAACGTGGAGGTGGTTACTCATTAGGAATTGGCCAACAAAGTCAAATTTCTAAATGTCTGTCTGAAATTCCATTTAAAAAATTCCCTAGAATTCTAAGGTCTGGTATAGCAATGGTAAGTACAGTTCAGGTATTAATTTGTACTGTTCTCTGTCAGTGTTATAAAAAGGCAAGAACTAAAATCACCAGTATGAGAAATGGATGTCTGCCAAGGGCTTGGGTTAGATTTTTTTTCTACCTCTTGGAATCACGAGGCTTATGACTGAGAGTGATGAAAAACATCCAGAATGTCAGATTTTGTCCTAACTTCCTCTTGTTACCTGATACCGGACAAGGGCTACAAGGGCTTACTTTCCTTGTGCTAGAATTTCCTCATTTCAAGACCATGGAATACCATGGTAATTATAGTGTATGGTTCCTTGGGTGAAGGGAGTATCAATCAGAAAGTGTTGTCAGCTCCATTGTGGCCTATTTTGTTACCCCCAAGGGTTGGTAGTGTAGCCAAGACTGAGGTCAAATAGGTGGAAAATATTGAAACATGTTCTAATGCAATGTGCCATTTAACCCAACATGTAAAATACTCATGGTGTCCAGAGTAAAATATCAGCAGTGTGGATATCAGCCCCACACGTACTCAGAAAAAGGAAAGGTTAATAAAATGTAACACTATTGAGACCTTGGCCTCCAATTATAGGATCTGATGTTAGTCATATTGAGTGGTGTTTATATCTGAAGGAATGTGTGTCTACATGTTTCTCCATGGATGTGTAAGCATTTACATGTTTATGTGTTTATCTTGATATTCCAATCCAAATATATTTTAGTTTAGGTTTATTCATTATCTTGAAATGCCTATATATTTTTACGTTTTCATCAGAATAGGTATCAGAAGCTTAATATTTGGGTAGGAAAGAGGATATTTTTCAGGGGTTCCTTCTCATTATGTAGGGCAAAATTCACTGCAAAGGTCAGTGAGGTCCACTGTGATGATCTCATGTTTGGATTGGGGACCAACTCGACAAGAAGTCAGAAGCCCTGTTCTTCCTTGGAGAGGCAGGCATGGGGAGTGTGTAGCCTTTCTGTGTGTAGTTGCTGGCCTGTGCTTCTTGTGGAGCACAGAGAGGCTGGGAAGAGTCCTTGGGACGTCATTTAAGGGTCAATCAACTATCTGAACACTTATCTAAACCAGTTTCCTAAAGTGTTCAGGCAATCAGCCATCATATAGGACTTAGGTCTCTGACTCTTCCCAAATCTGGAATTGTTTTAGAACCCTAGAGGGTCAAGGAAGCACATTTTTTCTTTTTGGCACTTTTGGAAGATGTGTTTCCATGTAAGCAAGGCAAACTTGTCTGGTTATGTGCTATGGCTGTGCATGCACAACATTCAATTACATCCTAAAGAGGGGACACATTTTTCAATGAAAGTATTAAGTGCCCACTATATCTCAGACATAAGGCTACACCTTCTGTAGTGATCCAAGGGTATGAAAGGTGCACAAAACTTCAAAACTGAAAAAGAAATGATTCAGACACATTAAGAGAAACAGGTTTGACGGCTTCTCCTGCCTCTGGTATCCTACTGACTCGTGGCTAGAGCTGATAAATGGCAGTGGTAAATTTCATAGGGTGGCTCTTCATAAAGAAAATTAGTGGCTGCATAAACTCAGATACTCTTAAAATTAGGCAACAAGGCTAAGTCCCAGTTAATCCCACAAGCTCCCAGAGCTTAAGTAGAGCTCATGAGGACAGAATCCCTGGATCATACATTTTTATATTATAGAAAATATACTTTCTCATCTGTAAAATGGAGTGTTTCTATGGTGGTTAGATGAGATAACATAGGTAGAACATTTAGCCTAGTGATGGCATAGAGTAGATATTCAAGAGATGGAGACTATTATTAATATTACTAGAGGCCAAGTGCATGAAATTTGTGCATGGGGGGGGGGAGGGTCCCTCAGCCCAGCCTGCACCCTCTCACAATCTAGGACTGCTGACTCCTAACCGCTCGCCTGCCTGCCTGCCTGATTGTCCCTAACCACTCACCTGCCTGCCTGATCACCCCTAATTGCTCACCTGCCTGTCTGATTGCCTCTAACTGTCTCTGCCTTGGCCCCCGCCATGGCGGCTTCGTCTGGAATGACGTCCGGAATGTCGTTTAGCTGTCTGGTCTAATTAGCATATTATGCTTTTATTATTATAGATTAGAACTATCAATATGCTTAATACCTCCAAAATGATGCTAAAATAATAATTGTTGATAAGGATGTGAGAAATTGAAATCTTTGTACATAAAAAAAATTAAAAATAGAACTATCATCTGATTCAGCAATACCATTTTATTCACTTCTGGGTGTTTATCTAATATAACTGAAATCAGGATCTTGAAGAGCTATTAGCACTCCTATGTTCATTGCAGCATTATTCACAATAGCCAAATCGTGGGAACAAGTGACAGATGAATAGGTAAACAAAATATGGTTTATATACACAATGGAATACCACTCATCCTTAAAAAAGAAGAAAACTGCAATATATGACAACATGGATGAGCTTGGTGGACATTATGCTAAGTGAAACAAGCTGTTCCAGAAGGACAAATTTGCCACAATTCTACTTATATGAAGTGTCTAAAATAGTTATGTTCACAAAATTAGAGAGTGAAATGGTGGTTGCCAGGAGCTGGGGGAGTTAAGAAAATGGGGAGTTACTAATCAATGAGTATAACATTTCAATTACACAAGATGAATAAGCTCTAGCTATCTGCTGTACAACATCATACCTGAAGTCAACAGTAATGTGTTGTCCACTTAGAATTTTAAGAGGGTAGATCATATGTTAAGTGTTCTTACCAAGATTCAAGATGGAAGATGCATGGGGCCAAATGGAGAGAAAACTTCAAGAAGTGGGAGAGAAAGGGATCAGCAACAAAGGCCTTGGAAAAAGAAGGTTGAATCAGTCTTTGGAGAAAAGAAAAGTATAGATGGAAAAAGATGCAGAAGTGGGAGGGAGGCAAGGAAGAGGGTGCCATGACAGATGTCACACCTCCAGTTCCTTGAGGCTGATGGCGGGGACTGGAGATATATCATAACAAGGACCATGTTCTTAGTAAGGCAGGAGGCCAGGCTGTCCACAAGGAGGGCAGGAGGGCTAGGCAGGTTGTGGATTACAAGGGATCGCTTTTGGGATTCCCTGAGAATTCTACAGGGAATTGATAGGGGATCAGCAGGAGATGACTAAAGGATGCCAAGCAGTAGGGCAGGCCCCAGTGAAGTTAGGGACTTTCTCCAGCAATGCTCAGATGTGGAGGGACCAGAGTGGGGAATTAGACTGAGACTGGATATCATGGCATGCCAGGCCAGATGTCTTTTTTGAGACTAATCCCCATAGTAAGTAATGCAAATGAGCAGGGCAGACAATAAGAATTCAGAAGAAATAAATTGCTTTCTACTTCTTAGTGGAGGTAGGAACACAGGCGCTAAAGCTTTGAGGTGGCCTCTGTGCTCAGGCTACCTTTTCTGGTCCACACCCTTTTGGGGGCCTCCTGTAGGCAACTGTCAGATTCTCATTGCATGTTTTTTTTCTTCTATGAAAGATGATAGAGTGACTCCCCTGGAAGACAGGAAAATCTGACCCATTGTTTGTACTCCACTCTACTCATCCGTATAGGATGTCTGCCTTCTTTATGGCTCCTTTAATAGGCAATGTTTAATCATCACTGTCAGGCATTGAAGGGCAGCCTTCAGCATCAATGGCCTGCTGGCAGTTTATAGTCCCAGGGCCATATGTCCCAGAGTAATATTCAGGGTTGCAATTCCGTAAGGATGAAGAACAGCAGCAGCAGCAGCAGCAGCAACAACATGAACCATGACTGATGGAAATCTGCAGGTAATTTTGCATCAACCTGGTGAAGTTGATTGCCTAATGGGTGAATGCTCTCAAGTTCATATTTAAAGCTGTGTTCTGCATCAGGTGGCCTTCTGAGCTACCCTTCGGAAGTCCACTTGAAGCTTTGAGAGACCCTGAAAGAGAGAGGGGAAAAAAGGGAATGGTGACTATGGATCAAGGGCACTAGGGTTGGACTCAGAAGACCTGGGTTTGAGTCCACAAGCGTCCACTAACTAACCAGGTGACCTCTGGACCTCAGACTCATCGTGTGTAAAATGGGCACACTAATATCTACCTTGTAGCATTATTGGGGAGATATATGAGATAGTTTGTGAATAACACATACCTCACAGAGTATGTGATGTCATTGTTATTTGTTTTTGATGTTTGTCACCCCCACTGGATGAAGACTCCCTTGAAGGCAGAAACCATGTGTCCTTGGAGGCATGCCAGTTATCAATAAATGTGGAGTGAATGAGTTGCTGGAGATCACAACTAGCATTCCCTAAATAGTTAGGTACCAGGTTCTGTACGTGCATTATTTTATTGCCTCTTTGCAACAATATTATGAGGGAAATACTGTTATTATTTTACCAATGAGGGTTAGAGAGGTTCAATACCTGCCTAAGTTCACATAGCTAGTTAGTGGTGGAGTGACCGCTTAGCCACTGTTCTGAGCTGTCTCAGAAAGAAACACAGGTGCAGGAAAATGCTTAACTCAAGGATTTGAATCTCAGGGGTTTATCAGCTATGGTGAAGCCAAGATGAGAAGGTATTTATTCAGGAGCTCTTAAAAGTCTTCAAGTTGTATCTCCTCTTGGAACTGGAAAGAGATCAGGCTACTGGTCTGCCACCCACATCATATATTAGGCAAAAAGCATTCACATACTGTTCCCACAAACAAGCCTCCATTAGGGTGGACACAATGGAGGGCAACCCTGCAAGAGAAGGGTGAGTACTGGCGGGGCTGGGTGGGCTCTGAGACCTGGAATGCCTGCCAGCGTTTCCTGCTCCCAGGCTGCTGCTCTTGTGATTAATGGGGCAGTGGAAAATTCCTCTCTTGGTTTACTTTTTTCCCTGAACTGAGAACTCGATTTAGGAGCAGAAAGTGCCCCAGGGTGATGCTTTCCCATTTGTCAGGATGTGGAGCGCTCCACCTCACCTGGATAGGTGTCTCGAGTTGCAGCTGGGCCAGGTGGGGATTGGGCCAGGTAGGATAGGGCCAGGTGGGGATTGGGTCAGGCAGCACCTCCACAGGCTCATTTGCTCTGGGGGGAAAGGGGCCCTGGGAGTGGGGAGTTGTTATTTTCCAGGTCCCTAAGCTTCTGTCATCTTGCTCGATGGAATGCAGTCTTATATGGCATTGGTTCCATGATGTGAAAGTAAAATGTCCTGCTCTGGAGTAGCCTTCATTCCCAATGTTACAAAAGAAAAAAATGTTGTCTTTAAAGAGTTTCAGAAATATGCTCCCAAATTAACAGTAGTTACCTGCGAGGTGGGATTATTGGTGCTCTCACTTCTTAGTACTTTACTTTCTAGATTTCCACAATGAGCATGAATTGCTTTAATAATCAGAGCACACGAGGAAAGCTCCCGCATGCTAGCCTTCCCTTGAGCTCACCCTGGTTCCTCATTGCACTCCTTTGGGGGAGACAGAAACTGGCCACCCTCTTCTTCTGAGTGGACCTACTTCAGTTTACCATTGAAGCAATTCCCGGTCCTTTACTTTTTTTATTGCTTCCATTAAAAAACACCAACAAATATGAGATCTAAAATGTTTATTATTCTCCTATGATGAGTTTAATCTCTTAATGAATTTTTGACTTTCCTCCAATCTTTTCTGTATCTATCCATGACCTTATAGTTCAGGTTCTCCCTTTAGAATAATGCTGCTGAGCATTAGTGAATATTTGCCTTTTAATACCATTGATTCTTCACCATAAGATAGGTTTCCTTGTCTACCCTTTTAATAATTATTTTCCTCTCATAAAATTCCTCGCAAACCTTTATTTAGGAGCATTAAGGTTAAGTCTTTGGTGAAGAAGATGGGAGAAACTAGGAAAGAAGTAAATCTATCTGATTTATCTCCTGGATTCACTACTACTCAAATGCTTTCTTCCCAAGCTCCCAAATTCATATCCTTTATGGAATCAGAGCTGCACTTGGACTAACAGAGGGATTAGATTTCAGTACAGAGACACACTTCAGTTTAAGTAAAACTGATGGCATGGACACCAGGAGGAATCATTCACTTTGCAGAAAGATGCTTTGCTAATATAAAGGATTCACCATAGTATTCCTTATATCACCAACTCCCCAGTACATTCAAAGGTGATCACTACAAGATTCAATGTAAACACAATCACGGAGAATTTGCAGGAAGTCAGGCATACCTGCACTTTTTTGTATTGTTATAAACCTCAATGTCATGTTTCTCTCTTTTTGCCTTTTGAGACTCTGGGACCACTGTCTTTTTACCCCAAAGGTGATATTGCTGACATCAAACTGTGTTTATGAGTGAGGTTAAAACAATGAGCAATGTGCTCACAGCAGTTTTCTATATATAAGCTAGTACAGAGTGGCTAATTATGGTAATGCTACTTTCTTCTTATTATTAACTGGAAGTCAGGAGACTGGGATTCTTATGTCAGTTTAGTTAATTCCTAGCATGTGTTCTTGGGCAAGTTGCATAGCTCTTGACACCCCTTTGTTCATCTGTCTACTCAGAGTACAGCCTGAAGTCTCTGTAGGCCCTTGTCCATCTAATTTACTTATTTTTTCACCACATTCAGCTGTGTAGATAGGTAACTAGGAATCTTTTGGGAGTCACACAAGTGATTCTGGAATTTTATTTTATCTGGTTGTAGTTCTATTGCTTTTAAGGAATTTAATGGAAAATATAAGACAAGAAACAACATTTCTAGGAGATGGTGGTATTTGATGGTTACATACTTTTAGGAAGGACCTTAAAAGCTCAGCCTAGATTGACCCAACCTTAGACATTCCCATTCTCCCTGCAGAAATGACCAGGAAATTGAAGTGCTTGTCCCCCAGCACTGGGCTCTGAAGACTCCAGGTAACATGCAGACTGTTGGAGATGGGGGTCTTCTTTGCTATGGCACCATCTTCCCTAAGGAACAACACTTCACTTTTCAGTGATTCAGTTTCCCTGTCAGTAAAATGGTACATATGCTGGTTCTCAGCTTGACTTGTGCAACATTTGCGAGAAGACTGATCAATCAAGTGTATTGGGCTGAGAAAGATGCGTCAGAAGAAAAGAAAAGACTAAGGTCACTGCACGTTCATGGCGTAGGAATTCTCACTGCTTTGCACACAGCCTTTGGAAGAATGAATGAAGCCAGGGGCTTCATTATGAGCAGTCCCCAAATCCTGGTCGACTGCTTCTGGGAAAACATCCCCTTTACCCAAGCATCTAGTGACTGGATTTTCAGCAGAAAGGAGCTGGGGGCCTTCTGGAATTTCACCTCGAGTTCAGGCTAGCTGACCAGGGTCTGCGCTAGTCCTTGCCCAGAATAGAATAAATACAGGCCCTTTGAGAGGCCTGTTGGACAATGAGCAAAGGAAAAATGCCTATCTTTTGCCCCATCTCCTGCACACGATTTTCCCATTTTTCTTCTGTGTCATACTTTCTGCCCCAACTCCACTCTGTCCTTGTTTGCTGCCTTCTTTTCTGCTTCTCTGTCTTTCCTTTTCCTTCTCCACAGTGTCTGGGCACCCAGGTTGAGGTTGGTTTAGCTCTGCTGCCAGTAGTTAAGGTGGGAAAAGTTGACAGTCTCTGAATTAGAACAATGAACTCTCTTGGTCAAAAACTATAATTATTTTTAAACCTCAGGACCTCTTTGGGGTGGATTTTCTAGGCGAGGTCACTTTTGTCATCACTACTGACCACTTCTCACCCTCTGTCCCCCTTTATTTTAGCTGCACGTCACTGACAGCCTGTAGGTAGTTTCCATGGAGCATGTTCTCCCTCCTGTTTGCTTTTTCTCTCCAGGATTCTTTCTGGAAGGTAAATGCGGGAGGTTTGGATTTTCAGGGTTCCCTGTTTCCTTAGAATAGCTCCCTTCCAGGGAGTCACGACCTTTCCCAGATGAGAGAACTTATTGTTTCACCGCCCAATGTACCTTCTCTGGAGGGTCTAGGATGAGTTGGGGGTGGTAGACCATCCTGTGATGGCTTAATACCTGTCTGTGTGATTCCTCTTGCAGCTCTGACTGCACACATTGATGAGGCAGGGGTCCATGTACATGCATGGTAGCCATGTCCTAGAAGGGCTTTCCATCTTCCATTCTTATTATTGCCATATCCTTTTGGACACAGCAGTACATGTGGATTCTGGGCCTTGAAGCTATTTGTGGAGAACACTGAGAAAGGATCTTATTGACATCCTCCAGTCTCGACCTTCACATCCTTCAAAAATTCTCTCTTCTCCCTCCTTTCCACGGTGAGAACCAAGTAGGAGAGAAGAGGTATGATCTCCCCAAGTACTGCTCTGTAAGGGGTCAGATGAGATCCAGAAGCAGAGACTCAGAGTTTATCAAGCCAGAGCTTAAGGCTGGGTTGTAAACCTACAGAACCAAATTGCAAGCTCCTGGGGCTGACTGTAAACCCCTCGAGGCCAAAGCTGCCTACTGCAATTTTTTGCGGGGGGTTACTCCAGCCCACCTTCTGGCTCGGGGATGAAAGATTTGAGTCAGAGGCTAAGGTCCTGTACAAAGCAGAATTCATGAGGAGCCCAAATAGCTATGAGGAGGGGGGTACGGTGGGTGTGAGAGGAGTGAGGGAGTGTGAGGTTTAGATTATAGGCTCCAGCTCTGAGAAGGAGTTGGTAGCAGAGGTCCCTCCTTAAACCACCAGCCCCCGGGGGCCAGAGGGAGTGGCTGGGACACCTCCCTAGCCACCCACTCCCATTAGGAGGAAAGAGGGAGTGGCAGGAGCACCTGCATTTGCCTCTTGCCCCAGGAGAAAAGGTGAGGCAGAGACACCTGCTGGGACTGCCTCTCTCTCTCTTGGAAGAAGAAGGGGAGCTGCTGCCAGTCCACCCCAGGGGAGAGACAGATGGGAACAGGGAGGGTTTAAAAAAAGAGGGAGCAGATCTCTGAGTGGTGGATGATTCCTTGAGAACCTTATCCAGAATTTTCTAGGCCATTGGAGTTGCCCCTAATTTAGAAGGCTCAGAACCTGGAAGAATGCTGTTCTGGAAGGAGGAGCTAGGCAGAAGAATCCTATCATCCTCAGGGTTGGATTCGGACCTGTTGGAATTTGCCCCCTGGCCTAGCTTGTTCTCTTCCCCTCTACCCGCATCATTCTTAGTGGGAGAGGGAGCAGCAGGAGCCAGAGGATTTGTCCAGTTGTCCAACCTTTCCAAGGGCAGCAACCCACCTACTTGGGAGAAACCAGGTCACTAGACGGATGGCTTTCCTGGTTCTGCTGTGGGGAGGACAGCCCAGTGCTGCCTGCTGGCATCTGTGTTCGTGTTCAATGACCCACCCCGGCAACTTACCCACCTGGGTTTATCAGGCCCTGTGATCTGCTGTTCTTTTCATAGGCAAGCTGCCGATTGCTCTTTGGGGTGTGCATGTGTGAGTGTGTGAATTTGATGAAAATGGGAATGTTTTTCTGGTTCAGAAGTTGAGAACTTGGAATAAACCACTTTCTACTCCACAACAAGGACTGTGCAGCTGGCCAGCCTCTAAGGCCAGTCAAGGAAGAGGGAATGGCTTCACTCCCTAAAGTCTATATTCTTCTTACACCAGTTCCCAATTCACCCTGATAGTTTGGGGATTTTCAGTGACTCAACCAACAGGATGACAGGCCAGCAGGCACAACTCCCTGAGCAATCAGCCTCCTCCCCAGAAGGTTTAGCCAGCTCTCACCTGCCTGTGGCAGGGGGAAGGTGGGGAGGGGGGGCGGATATGGGGCCTCTGGGTTGGCAGACTCATAAATATTTGTGATCAAATATTAAATAGGGTATTGAGTTTACCCCCTAGGCCATACAATGCCCAAATTCTGTTCAATGGCAAGGGAGAGTGAGGACTCCTTTTCAGAGCTTCTACAAGCCAGAATCTTAATGATATTTCACTGTTGGCTTGAAACCATGGACTCTTATTGGGTGTCTAAAGACTCATGTCCTTTGCATAGAAAAAGAAAAGCCTTCTCTTGAAGTTTTGTGTTTTCAAATGGTATTATGAACTTCCATGCCAACCCTGGGAAACAGGCTGCCTGGTGGGAGGCATCCAGGACAGGAGTAAGTCTGAAGGGACACAAGGAGTCAGGGACTGACTCAGGCCAGGAGCAGGTAGTCACCTCACCTCCCTTATCCTCAGGAGAATCTCAGACATCAAAGAGAACTGCCAGGAGGAGGGAATCAGATCCCTAACTGGGATCAAATACTGGAAGAGGCTCCAGCCAGGTAGCTGAAACTTATCATCTTAGCCATTATCTGATGCTGGCAGAGAGGAGCCAGCTGACTTCCCTGAAAATGACCAGGAGCCATTCCTCATGATGTTCTGGGCATTTATAACCCCGCTGAATATGCATTTGGGCTTTTTGCAAATAATAATCATACCCATGAACAAAGGCAGCTGCTATCACCCTAGTCATACTGCTCTTTCTATCTCCAACCTTCGTTCTGCACCAACACAAGGAAGGAGCAGAATCTTGATGATTCCCCCAAACATGTATCTGATGAGATAGTTGCATCAGTTATGGTTTCCAGTTGCGGCTTGAAAGGAATCAAAGCTTTGAGGAAAGGTGTTAATTTGAGTGGCTGCTTTCAGATGCCCAGTGGTCTTCATAGCTTTGGCTGCCCTAGGCTTGTTTGCTCTAGAAGCTAAGCCTGAACACACCCAGGCCCAGAACAACAAGCCCCAGCCTTTCTCCTCCTGGCTTTGAGCTGCACCCTGGGCTCTGAGGCAATGGAGTGGTTTGGGAGGGCAAACACTTCCTGGTGGTGGTCACAACTTCTGTCTTGGCCTCCCTCCAACCCCCACCCCCCAGTGGGAAACAAACAAGCACATGGGGGTGTGTGCCTTCTTGAGGATGTTTTCCAAAATCCCAGGTCTTAAAGAGGCCCATGATGGGGCGACTCTGTGAGGGACACTTAGATTCCTTTATTCACTGTCGGAGGCATTCAGTGTGGAGGCCCAGTCTGGAAGCAGAGCCTGGGAAAAGTTACAGGTGTTCGCTCTCTACCTGGGTGGGCTCATTGTGAAGACGGTGAGATGAAGTGCCAGGATTCTAGGCCATCAGAACCCTGACCAGCTCCTCTCCCACCCGACGGAGGGAGATGGAGGAGCCATTAGGTGCCCAGGAGAGGCCTGGTCAATCTCTGTGGCACCTGACCTAGGCAGTCAGGAGAGCTTTAGCTCCCTGAGCTCCAGGCGGGGCTGTTACCAGAATCTCATGCCCAGCATCACACCTGGGAAATGATGTACCATTTGGTTGAGGGCAGGGGTTTTCAGTCAGGTTTGGGTTCCAATCCTAACTCCACCACTGGGCAATCTCTGGCAAGTCACTTGACCATAGTCAGCCTCAGTCCCTCAACTGAAAGTGGGGATAACAACATCTCACAGGGTTGCTGGGAAGGTGAGAGGTGACCATGTAGTCCAGTTCTTAACTCAGGGCTTGGCATTTAGTAAGCACTCAATAATTAGTAGCTAATTTCTTCTTTTTTTTGTTAATCCTCACCTAAGGATTTTCCCATTGCTTTTCAGAGAGAGTGGAAAGAAAGGAGGGAGAGGGAGAGAAACAGTGATGTGAGAAAGACACATTGAATAGTTGCCTTCTGATTACACCAGACCAGAGACAGGATCCAACCTGCAATCCAGGTATGTGCCCAGGACCAGGAATTGAACCCAAGACACTTTGGTGCATGGGCCAGTGCTCCAACCACTGAGCACCACCGGCCAGGCTGGAGCTACATTCTTAATTTACACTTTCACTGCAGCAAAATGCTCCTGTTTTCTGCTTCCTGGGTCTGCTTCCTTGTGTGCTACCAAGAGGGGATCTCTCCGCTGGAGGTCTGCATTCACCGACTCAGAGGAAGGAACCCCGGAACCCTGAGTGGTAGTGGCTGGGGAGGGAGGTGTGGGAGACAGGTGACTTTCTCTGCCTCTCTTCTCATTTCAATTGTTTGCCCCTTTTCTAATATGTCTTTGAAAGTCAGCAACTTGGCATACTATTTTTTTTTTAAGGGAAAAAGAGGGTTAAAATAAAACCATTGCTGGCCATTTCCTTTATAAAATGATATTTACATTTTTGTCAAAGTTATATCTACATTGATGAAAAATTCAAACAGCATTGCTAAGGCTTAAGAAAAACAGCGGCGCCCTGGCCTGCACGTCCCCGATTCTCAATTCCTGTTTCGATTCCGGTCAAGGGCATGTACCTTGGTTGCAGGCAACATCCCCAGTGGGGAGTGTGCAGGAGGCAGCTGATCGATGTTTCTCTCTCATTGATGTTTCTAACTCTCTATCTCTCTCCCTTCCTCTCTGTAAAAAATCAATAAAATATATTTAAAAAAAAAAAAAGAAAAAGAAAAATTCAAACAGCATTGCTAAGGCTTAAGAAAAACAGCGGCGCCCTGGCCTGAACGTCCCCGATTCTCAATTCCTGTTTCTCGAGGAAACTACTTCAACTCTTCTGGCTGTTTCTTGTGTATGTTATTTTCATAACGCCAAACACATGCTCATATTCCTCTTCCCTGATATTTCATTTTTATACATTGTGAGCAGTTTGTTGTGACTAGGGTTGCCAGATTTAGCATGCAGAAACGCAGAGTGCCCACTTACATTTGAATTTCAGATAAATGATGAGTACTCTACTAGGATTAGTACGTCTCATGCAATATTTGGGACATACTTATCCTGAATGATTATTCAATGATTATCTGAAATTCAAGTTTAACTGGGTGTTCTGTATTTCACCAGGCAACCCTAGATAGGATGGATAAAATTTTAACTCTTTCATAGCCAGCCTACCTCTCATGCTATGCCTCATAGCTACTGTCTTTAAGGGAGAATCCTAGGAACATGTACTTATATATTTCCCTTCTGTCCCATCCTCTCCAACCTTTGATCTCATCCTCTTTTATTTCTATTCAGGGGCTTTTGGGTGAGAAAGGCCAAGTGCAGGTGCTACAAGCACACACTGTGTCTAGTGCTCTTTCAGCTGGAGAAGGGCTGAATCTTTCTCTTTTTCAAGTTGCTCAGTATTTATTTCTTAGCTCTTCTTACCTCTCCAAAAAATTAAACAGAGTTTAAGGCCACATATATATGGGATCTACACCCTGCCTTGAGTCTACCTGGACCATTATAATAATCAAGAACTGTTACGCTAATAGCATTTAATTACTTTAATTCCAATAGTTAAATCCACAAATCAAAACACACACACACACACACACACAAAACCTTTTCCACTCCTTATTCTGCAAAAATATCTCTCCTTTATGCCTGAGAAGAGAATTTGTGAAATATTTATGATTTTTCCCCCCTGACATTTGCTTTGAGAACCAAGTGTTATTGTCCCCCTAATAGAAAGGTCTTAATTTTGTCCTGGAATATATGCTCTCTGTTCCAAGTGCTCAGCCATATGCTAATGAGCGTAGGATGAGTTTGGCTTCACTTCCCAGGGATTTAGAAATGCCAGTATTTATAAGCTGCAAGTGGTAAGCGCTCAGAGTTCACTTTGAAGAGTTTCTTGCTGCACAAACAATTTTTGGGGGACACAAGAAATACGTACTGCCCTGGGCTTAGGTTGCGTTGCCTGCTGTGATCCTTCATTCCCCCTTCCTCCAAGAAACCTGTATGGAGGCCACTGTGATTCAGAACTACAGAAAATTATCTGATTTACAAGTCACAGATGTCCTTTTCTTCAACTCTTGTCCTTTCTTTAGGTCAGTCCCTGGCTCCTTCCTCCTTCTTATCTCTGTGTCTTCATGCGTGCTAGGTGAGGAATGTCCTCACCACACCCCACAGTGACCCAAGCCCCAGGGCCGGCCCCTCAGACCCTGAGCAGGCGGCGCCCTTAGGATCTGTCCTTCAGGAGCCCGCATCACAGTCAGTCCTGCTCCCTGGATGCCCTCAGCGGTGGTATTTAGTCTATTTTCCGAGACCATGGCGCCTGGGATAGATAACTCGCTTTTATAAAAATCTCAAATATTCGTTTCTAGTCCTGGTTTAAAAAAGATCCCCCACACGCTATATTGAATGAGGTGCGTGGTTTTATTCCGTGCTTGTAGTTGGAAGCTGTGGTCAGTCACGAAAAGTCTTGGATTTTCTTGCATAGTTTGAGTTATGGAGCTTTCTGCCAAACAAATTAATAAAAGTTTCCTACTTAGCACCTTAACCTCTAAGGCCGGAAGTATTAATCCTCTTAATTACATGCTACATTATGTGACTCGACTGTGGCTACTTATTATTTCTGTCTTCAACCGAGGATTCCCATAGCTTCGAGTTTCCTTACATCTCCTTCCTCTCTTAAATCTCATCCTAGGAGGAAGCTGGTGAGAGGGCCAGAAATGGGCAACAGTATTTAATCAACTCCAAACCACCATATGCATTTTACTTATGCTTAAAAAGCATGTATCGTGGAAACATGTTCTTCAGGAAATAAAACGAAATAAAACCCCATGGCAAGCCCATTTCCTTTTCTTTCTTTTCTTTCTTTCTTTCTTTCTTTCTTTCTTTCTTTCTTTCTTTCTTTCTTTCTTTCTTTCTTTCTTTCTTTCTTTCTTTTTCTTTCTTTCTTTCTTCCTTTCTTCCTTTCTTTCTTTCTTTCTTTCTTTCTTTCTTTCTTTCTTTCTTTCTTTCTTTCTTTCTTTCTTTCCTTTCTTTTCCCTCCCTCCCTCCCTCCCTTCCTTCCTTCCTTCCTTCCTTCCTTCCTTCCTTCCTTCCTTCCTTCCTTCCTTCCTTCCTTCCTTCCTTTCTCCCCAGTTAGAAGCTAGACACAACTGGAGCTGAATTACACTCAATTCTCAAAAATTGTAGAAACTTTGGGGCCCTTGTGGTGAGGCCTGTCCACCCACTCACTCAGTAGATATTTATTTAGAATAAGAAGGGTGCGGTAAATAGTGGATTCAGCACAGAATTAGGTATTTACAACTTCTGATTCTGGTTTGGAAGTAGACTCTGGCCCATGGCAGCTCACTTAAACCCTGCCTCAGTTTCCCCAACTGTAAAGTGGGAATTATAACTGTAGTCACCAGGGCAGGGCTGTGCCTTAATTAGCTAATGATTGTAAAAGACTTTGAAGAGGCTCCTAGAAGCGGCAGTTCAAGTGTTAAGTATTATTATTAAATGGGCCACACCACCGGGCAGCCAGCCCTGGGGAGACTAACCACGGGTTTGGACTCATCTCTTGATGTTGGCAGAAGTTGTGTCCAAAACACCAGGGCCCCAGGTGAGTGACACGTGACAGCTCCTGGTTAGCCAGAGATCAGCAAAATGAAGCTTGGTCTCTCTCTCGAATAAGAAATGGTGTTGTGTCCTGGCAGGTGTCAAGGACACGAGTGGGAAATGAGGGCCAGTCAGACAGCAGGGAGCAGAAGGAGAGGCCGAGTTGATGAGATCCAACTTTCATCATTCAATGTTTATGAAATCCTTTTCTAGGTACTAAATACCAAGGGGGCTTGAAAGAGGAACAAGAAGTTTCTGCCCTCAAGAAATTTCCAGTCTGGGTTGATGTCACAGGCACAAATATGTACAGAAAAAAAAGAAGGAAAAAGGTAAGTTAGGTAAGTTTTGGAGGCAGGAAATTCCTAAGGATGTTTAAAGAACAAAAACACCCTGAGATTGTTTTGCAAATGTACCAAACTCTGATGGCTCTCAAGAAGTCAAGGGCAGAGGTTCATACTGATGTAATAATATGAACTATCAGAGCAATGGTTCCTTCCTGCGTTTCTCTCACCCATGTTCAATCCTGGCCCAGGATTTCCTCTTGTCATTGGTAGGGTGGGTTGACTTTGAACCAATAATCAAATTTGGTTTTGGTAGCCAAAGGTTTTGTTTTTTTATTGTTGTTTTTTAAAAATATTTTTATTGATTTCAGAGAGAAAGGGAGAGGGAGAGAGATGTAGAAACATCAGTGATGAGAGAGAATCATGGATTGGCTGCCTCCTGCACATCCCACACTGGGGATGAAGCCCACAACCCAGACATGTGCCCTGATCCGGAATCAAATCACGACCTCCAGGTTCATAAGTGGACACCCAACCAGTGAGCCATGCCAGCTGGGCCATAGCCAAAGGTTTTTAAAAAACTTTTTAATAAGTTTGTTTTGTATTACAAGAGTAATAAAGGTCCATTTTAGAAATTTAAAAAATAAAGAGAGCCCTATCTGGTTTGGCTCAGTAGATATAGCGTTGGCCTGCGGACTGAAAGGTCCCAGGTTTGATTCCTGTCAAGGGCATGCACCTTGGTTGCAAGCTTCTCCTAGGCCCGAGCCCCCTGGTCGTGGTTCATGCAGGAGGCATGTGTTTCTCTCACATTGATCTTTCTCTCAGTCTTTCCCTCTCTCTTCCACTCTCTAAAAATCAATGGAAAAATATCCTTGGGTGAGGATTAAAACAAAACAAAATACAGAGAAAAACCTGGATATCACCCATAATTCTACTACTCTGATATAATTATTATCAATATTTTGCTATATTGCCTTTCAGTTTGTTTTTTTTTCCATGAAGTCAACAAGTTTTGACTATAAATAGATTTCTTCTCCCTTCCATTGCCTTGGAGATCTGTTGTCCTAACCTCCGGACTTCAGCTGTGAATTCTTGAGCAGAAATGCTCGTCCTGTGGCCTGTGGAGCCACAGGGGCTGGGGAAGGGGAAGGGCGGGGCGGGAGGGTGAAGAGGAGCTTCAAGTGATTCCATCTGCCCTGCTGGTGTTTTTCTCTCCTGCCCTGGGGAGTGTATCCCTTCTTTCTTTCTTTCTTTCTTTCTTTCTTTCTTTCTTTCTTTCTTTCTTTCTTTCTTTCTTTCTTTCTTTCTTTCTTTCTTTTTTAATTGTAGCAAACTACACATAATAAAAGATTTACCATTTTTAGCATTTTTTAAGTGTACAGTTCAGTGACATTAAATACATTCATAATGTTGTGCAACCATCCCCACCATCCATCTCCAGAACTCTTCATCTTGTAAAACTGAAACTCTTTACCCATTAAACAACAACTCCCCTTCCCCTTCTCCTGAGGAGTGATATTGACCTCATCTTTGTCAATACACTCCTTTACCAATTGACTGGTGATTCTCTAAGTATCTTTCTTTTCATTTGCCCAGACAACAATCACCTACAGCTGTATCCTGGCCTAGGAGGGCGCCCAAACATGGAAAGTGTAGCCCTCCTGGGCTGCTCATAGCCGACATTGCTAGTCCATCCCTGCTCCCTTCCTAGACCTGCTGAAGGCCTGGGAGTGCTCCTGGGACTGGCCTCCAGGGAGCCACTGCCCATCCTCTGGAGCTGGTCCTGAAACAAGCCTCTCCACCCTTCTTCTACTGGCCTCCGTTTCCAACACCAACCAGGCAAACACTCCACCTCCCGCTGCCATTTCACTGCTCCAAATTCCGTGTATCTTGGTCAAGATTCTTTCCTCTCTTCTATTTCTCTTTCTTCCTGTTTTCCAAAGCTGACACCATCTCTATAATCATTGCCTTTCTTTTTAAAAATTATTTTTATCGATTTCAGAGAAGGGAAAGGGAGATAGAAACATCAATGATGAGAGAGAATCATTGATTGGCTGCCTCCTGCATGTCACCACTGGGGATCAAGCCCACAACCCAGGCATGTGCCCTAACTGGGAATCAAACCATGACTGCCTTGTTCATAAGTCGATGCTCAACCACTGAACCATGCTGGCTGGGCAATTGTTGCCTTTCTTAAACACTTAGCTCTGATATGTTAAGCTCTGTACAAATTCTGACCTACTCATTCCAGGGCCCACTATATGTCAGATACTTGGGTATGTGCCTTTGTATAACCATTTCCGGTGATTTAAAAAATTTTGCGATTTTTAAAAATTGATTTTAGAGAGAGAGAGAGGAAGGGAGAGGGAGAGAGAGAGAGGAAGGGAGAGGGAGAGAGAGAGAGAGAAATATCGATTGGGGACCAAACCTGCAACTTAGGTATGTGCCCTGATGGGGAATCAAACCTGTAACCCTTCAGTGAATGAGATAATGCTCCAACCAACTGAGCCACACTGGCCAGGGACCATTATGGGTGATTTCTAAGGGCATTATAGCAATTACTAGTTAATACTGAGTTCTTATAAAAAACTGTGTGGACACAAGTCACACACACACATACACACATACATATCTTATTTCTTTAATGAAAATTTCTACTTCCACTTACAGATTGAAAACCCATTGAATACAGGACCCTCTCTCCTTTTTATCAACTTGGTTCTCACATACAATGCTTGGTGCATGAACTTATTTAATTTTCTTAAAATCCTATGAGATAGATATTTTTGCTATCTCACTTTCCAGAAGATTACCAAGGTCATGCAGCTATTAAGGGATAGACCCAGTACTTTACCCAGGTCCAGGTCCAGGTCCAGGACCCTCAGCCCATCCCCTTGGCCACCACTAACTTTGGGATCTAAAGAGTCATTTTAGTTCAGATGAGGCCACCAAGGCCCGGAGAAATGGTGGTTTTTCTAAGTTTCATGGACATTTCCCACGAAGCTGGGAGCCTAGTCCTTTTTAATCCTACTCTAGTGCTTTTGATGATAGAATAATTAGTTTTATTTGTCCCTTCTGGGAACTGGCCCCGGGTCTGTCTGACACTACAATATAGCATAAAGTCACCAACAATATGTCTACTGAAGTTAAATCCCGAGTATAATTGCTTTTAGTCATTGCTCTTTGTTCCAAGTATTCTCTTTAAAGTGAGATGATGTAACAAATAATGAGCTCTCTTTTCAATTTAATGATATGATCCTTTAATCCATCATCTTTAATGATAGACAGTCACACAGAGACAAGGTAGCACCAAAGTATAGAGAGCGTTTGCTCTCGAGGCTTTTCTTTTCTCTCAGGAGGTGAAGCCCCCAAGAGCCTAGCAGGATGGTTCTTCCGTGGGACCTTGCCTGGAAGTCTGGGAGACTCCCTGGGAAGACACTTGACATGGACTTTCCTTTCTGGCTTTTCCTCCTCTTTCAGGTGTTGCTTTACCTGAGATGGAACATGCTGTGTATGAAGGTTGACACTATTAATGAGAAGACCCTTACAGGCATTACCTTTCTGGTTTGGGGGTTGTGAGGTGGCAGTTTAAGCATCAGCCAATATAGAGCTGACTGTCACTGGATCAGTCTCCAGTGAAGTTTTTTTCTGTTTTGCTTCCTTTTATATAGAAAGGCAAATAAGTGACTTTGAAGGGAAGTATGGGCCCAAGTGTCCTCCAGCTGGCCTGCCTCATAGAGTATAGATGGTGATCCTTGGGTGTTTGAACCTTACATGCATATGCCTCTCCCCACTTCCCTATCACTATTAGCACATGGAGAAGTGCCTTGTCACTTCATAATTTTCTTCATTCCTAAAGTTCTTCTTGGTCCTTCCCTTCCCTTTAGCCAGAAGGAAGGAATCAGTTTAGGCCCTTGATAAAGAGCCTCTTGCCCCTTCTGTTCCTTAATGTTTCCTGAGGAGGAGAAATTCCTTCCTACACTCATAAAAAGGAGACCTGGGAGGTAATTTGGACTCATCTCCCTGGCCAATGCAAGATGGTTTCCCACCAACATTCAAGATGGTTTCCCAGAAAGCCCTCCTTATATCCTCAGTTTACTTACTGAAATGTTAATATTTACAATTTATTGAGTATCTAGTATGTACAAGGCATTGTACAGTGCACTTTATATATTGTTTTATTGAATCTTCATCATCATTCTAAAAAGTAGTTATCATGATCTATGAAAAGCAGCTCAGATGTAGAAAAATTAAGTCATTTACCCAAAGTCATACTGTGAGTGAAAAACTAGGTCTCAAAACAAAGACTTCTGGCATTAATACCTCTCCCATTATGTCATGCAGCCGTGACAATGTGGGACTGGGTTGACAGGAATCTCTACTGTGTTCTGAATTTGTGGGAAGGCCCTTACATTGGTGAGCAGGGCTTCATATCTGGATCTCCGAGGGGTGGCATGAATCTGTGGCCTGTTTACAATGCCAATTCCATTTGTTCTGATTCCAACATGCCATGTCTTGGTTTCAAATGAAGAGGCCAAGGCCAAGTTTTGACTGGGGGATCCCTTTACTTTCAAAAAGGAGAGAACTCATGGACACACATGAGCTTGGATGAACCAGCTTGAATGCCAAAGTTTTTTTCAAAGAATTTTCACTACATTAACCTAAAATGAACTTTATTTTTGAGAGGATTTAGCTGTAACTTGTTTAAGGTCTTCAGAGGGTCTAGCTCATCAGAACACCTATTTGGAGGCTTCTAGAGGATGACCTAGAGTAAGACATTTTCTCTCTTGAAGATTCATTGAGAATTCTAGATTGAAAGAGGCTTTCGGGGTCCCCGATTCTAACATGTTCATCTCACAGATGAGAAAACTCAGAGCCAATGAAGCTAGGTTACTTGCTCATGTCCACAAGTGTAATAATTGGTAAAGACAGGAGAACCATGAGGACAACGAAAGGCTGGGCTTTCTGTCAATCTATGCCTGGGGCTCACTTTTTCATTTTTGTTTCTTTGACAGTCTACAGCTTTAAGATTATTTAATAAAATGTTAATCCTGTTATTGGTAATGAAATCAACCTTAAAGTCTTGGATATAGTAACCCTGCACGCCACCCAAAAAAACACACAACATATTCACCTTGGTAACCAGCTAAAACAGGCTAGACTAGGGAGAATCATAGGGCAAGGAAACTAGAGAATGGCATCTACTATTCCTACTGCTTTTGATGAAACAAAATTTATTTCTCCATTTCCATAGACTTTAAATGGCAACAAGATACACTGTCTTTCAGGTATTAAAGGGAGAGCTAAAGAAAAGATAAGAGGCCAGACTCCTGGGGCAATATGAACACAGCCTTAGCTAACCAGAACTTTAAGCTGACCAGGAGCCACTCGCCCATCGCGTCTGATAACAAAGCTTTTACTGTCATTGGCACAGTTCATAACAGATGATCATTGCTCTGATGTTCAGTTTAATTTTATTTAAAAAAAATCTGATTTCAGGATGAAACTTTATTTGCTTGGGCTTCTCAAACAGCCTCATGCTGCCTCTTGTGTGTGTGGGAGCCTAGCTTGGACACAGAAAGTGCTGTATCCTGCTTCAGATATTCCCCAATTCATCTCCAGTTTGGGATAAAACTGTCCTGAGCTGAATTCTGGCTCAAGATTCAGGGTCATCTTTAGAGGGAATGCAATGCCCAGGGCAAGGCGTGTTGGGCTCGGATTCCCTGCATAAATATAAAGGTAATATCTTGTTTAAAGAAAGCCGGAGGGCGCTATGAAGGAGATAAACGTAACAGAGGCAAGGCCTGAGGGGTGTTCCGATTACTGGGATGAGGGTAGGGGTGGAGGTGGAGGCTGTGTTTATGAAAGGGCCTCGGAGGGTTTTTAACGCAATAAGTGAACTTTTGACCCTGTTTCCCATATCCTTCTTGAAACTTCCTCAGCAAGTGAAGCACCATGGGCTTCATAAAAGCCCAGGTCCACCCAGATGGGAAACAAGGTGACTGGTCCTTTGTTTTAACTTAGAGATGTGTCTGCCATGAGCCAAAACTAAACGTCAAAAGTTTTCTTTTCAGTCAAATAGAGACATGAGAGATAAAGTCATGAATTTCCCAGAGACACTTCCTGAAGTACAATCTCTTTAGAAATGGTCAACTCTAGGAGACCCAGCCTAGGGCCTGGTTGGTGAAATTAGATTTGGAAAGATCTAGCTAATGGTGGCCGAGTTCCATTCTTTATTGAACATATCCACTTCTTTAGTTATTGGTACCATCAAAAAAAAAAATCTGGAAGATGTAACATTTAACCTACGATTACTAATGTCCTTTGATTTTTATCTATTGATTTAGGAACTCAACACTCTGGCTCAACTGAGAATGTGGTGGGTTTGAGTTCATATCTTGTTCTGTCCGAAATAATATGAGTTGCTATGGAGAAAAGGAAGAATGGAGAGAAGGAAGGTTGTTATGTTGCTTGGGAATGGGAAAAGCAAATCATCAGAGAAGGGGTTATTTCTTCTCCATTTAGATTTGGGGCATATTGCCTTAGTGCCCTGGTTTGTCATAGCACTGAGCTCTCTTCCTAACCAAAAGGAGCAGTGAGCTGGGTACTGGATGATAACCTATTGCTAAGATTTTAAGTGAAATAGTGTCTATCATCTTGGGACTCAAAGGAACCAACTTGATTTTTCCTTGTGTCTTTGGTTTTTGAAACAGCTTATTGGACAATGAAGCCAAGCCAACCAGAATACACAGTTTGAGATCCAAACATTTGACCTCCTACTTATTTCCAATGTACCAGAAAAACAAAACTAGTTTAACACTGCTTAAACATAGATAGAAAAGGAAATAGTTTTATTTACTTATCCATGCATTTAATTTACTTCCAAAGACATGGAATTAAGTGGTTGTTTTGACTGTAGATTCAGTCTAAGGATGAAGGCAACTGAAATCAATATTCTACCTTCACAGGATCATCATTACCCACTGGGAAATTACCATATTTGAAATTACTGATGAAGAAAAAAAGGTTGGTAGAAGACCACACTTGAGACTCTCCAATTCTATGTCCTTCTCAAAGCTTTTGGATGAGTTCATTTATATAAGAAAAGTCCTTTAGTGAAACATTCAAAATAACAAACATCAATCAGATGTTGTGCTTATAAGTTGTCCTTTATCTTTAGACCTGGGAGGGCTCTACAAACACTCATTAATCCTCCCGAAAGCTGCTGCCAGCCAGGTACTACTAGTGTCTTCCTTCCCACTGAGAAGGAAGTGATGGTGTCAGGTAATGCTTCTTTCCCCCAACACTTCACCTGTGTATGGGGTGTGGCCATCATTTCAAATGTACAATCCCCAAACCAGAATATAGGAGGTGGATCTGGACATTTAAACAAAATGAATACCGATGGAGCCAGAATTCCTTAGCATAATAAAAATTGATGAGTGAGAACCTTAAAAGAGTTTGTGCTTTCAAATAGCACAAGCCACTCTAAGTGAGAGATGCCATCCTTTCTAAGGGATATACAGTGTTGCATTGAATAAGTTTATTTCAAGGCCTGTTTTCTCCTAATGATATATACCCTGCCTATATACCTCATGGGAAGGTACAAACTTGGCCTTGTTTCTGCAAAGCCATTAGTGAATTTGGAATCCCACCTCTGTAAACATTTGCACCCTCCGAATGGGGGCAAATATCTCCATGGTGAAACCCTGCCTTTGGTCAGATGTCTCATAATGCTGCAGTGTAGAAACTGGCTAATGCATCTTGATGACAGTTTGTTGGGTTGATTAATTTCTGCCTCTCCCAGTTATAACTTTTTCCTGATTCCCAGCTTTTGGGGAAAGAAGGTACAGATGCAAATCGCCTGAAAGGAGTGGACTGGGGTGGAATTACCCTGAGGCTTGCTGAGGCTATGAGAAATGGGATCGCCTGGAGGTCAGAAAGAGCCACAGGTGGACTGAAGGAACTGTGCTTCCTTATTTTGGCGAATGCTACCTAAGCCACCCTGCTACCCTAGTGAGAAACCTGGCAGTTGTCTGTGATTTCTTCTCATTTACCTCTAAATGGTCATAAAGCTCTGTTAATAGTATCTGAAGAACTATTCTAATGGCTTTAGTTCAAACATCATCTTTTTTTTGTTTTTTTTTGTTTAACCCTGGATTTTTCCAACAGTGTCCTGACAGGTCTCCTTGTCTCTCATCTCACTCCACTCCAATTATCTCCAAAATCGTTGCCAGAGTGAGATTTCTACAGTGAAATTCTGACTATGTCCCTCCCCTGTGAAACTTTCACTAGCTTCCCATGGCTTCATGATAGCATCCCATCTTCAAAGCGTGCCATGCGAAGGATATTATCTGACCTGGGTTAACACCGTCAGCCCAACTGCTACCACTCAACCTGTGGGCCATATGTCAGCTCTCCAAGCGCTAGCTCATGGTCCTGTGGTTTTGCTGACCCCTCGATGGAGGCAGTTGTCACCTCCTCCAGAAAGCTTTCCCTAAAACTGCCCTTTCCACTCAGATCTTGATGAAAACACCGTTGATGGCGATGGCAATGCTATACGTTCTTTATTTGTTCCAGCAATACCCTGTATTTCCCTGTGTCCAAGCATTTCTCAACCAAGGCCATTGTTTCCTTGCCTTCCCCATTGCACCATGAACTCCTGAGGGCAAAGAATGGCTTTTCTCCACGGAAGCAGGATATAATGGCACCAAGTAAAGTTTGTGAAATTAGTGAATTAAGAATTTAGAATTATACCTTCTCATCATTGATGTTTCTATCTCTCTCCCTCTCCCTTCCTCTCTGAAACCAATAAAATATTAAAAAAGAATTTAGAATTATATTTATTATTTGTAGAAAAACATTCAAAAATTCTTCTAATGCCATATTTTGGTAAGTGCTAAATTGACACATATATCTGTAAAAATTTCAGCATCCCCAAACTTATTTCCTGAAGTTGTTTTTTTGGAGAGCACAACTTCTGGCTGTGGAACTCTTAAAGAGCAATATTGAATTTCCTCTGTTTTCACTCTAACATGTAAGATGGATGTCCACTCTCCTCGTGCTGTGTCTTTCTCTCTGTTTTGACCTTAGGATGACCAGTTCTGTATCGGTCCATGGTCACTCAGATGTTTCATTGTTCTAACATGTGGTAATAACTACACTTGAAATTTACATGATACCCTATCTCAGAGGAGAGCAAGAACTTTTACGGACAGTATCTTGCTAATCTTCCATCCATTGCTGTAGAATAAACGGGACACAGCTACTATAATCCCTATCTTACACATGAAGAGATGGGAGTGCAAGGAGATGAAATGATTGACTTCAGTAAATACGCAGTGGGCTCGGAGAGCAGCCATGAGCATTCTTGGTTCGATTGTTAGGCTCTTTTGACTTTCTAGGTGAACAGTCTTTTTTGGTAAAGCTATGTGGAGACAGAAACGTCAGAGTTTGTTTGCCTTTTTTCTCCCCATTAGATTTATACTGAGTTTTTTGTAGTATTTGGCCTATTGCCTTAGATGGAGTTTATTTTTCAGTGGAGTTGTTTATAGCATGGGCTTGGACTTGAATACTGTTGAGACTTAAGCAAGTCGCCTGTCAAAAGAGAGTAAATGACTAAAAGCTTCTTTTGGTTTGGGGAGATCTCTGAGAAAAAGAGGGATCTTCAATCAGGAAGCGATTGAATGAAAAGACAGGGATGAATGAAATAGTATCTCATGGTTTCTTACATCTTTATGCTTCTTGGTCTGGTAGTAGCACTTTGGGGTAAATTTCAATGGGTGGATTCCCACACGGCCTCTATACTTTATTTAGTATAAAACTGTGTCCCTGGGATTTCTGTTGGCAATAGCCAGCCGCTTATCAGACTAGCTTGTTCGCCATGGCTGCTAAATTATGTGTTTGGAGAAATCCAGGGCCTGCTTTGCCTGGGGACTTTTAAAATCGTGCTCAAAGTCGAAGGAGCTTTATCTTGAAATGTTTTATTGGCCCTTCTGAAACTCCCTTATGCAAGAATGATGAAGCCCAGGTATGTGTAGTGTAAGGTGTGGTGTTCATACAGTTGCCAAGTGAGACTTGCTTTTTTTTTTTTTTTGTAAGTTTTGTTGAGACTTGGGCAATCATGATTTGGGTTTTTTCCAGGCTGATCTACAATGTGCTCCCTAAATAATGTGGTCGGCTCTTGGGGCTGTGCTGCTTCACTGGGGCTACATAGACCTGACAAGACTTTCAGATGGAGCCTTTTCTCTCAAGTTAGGGCGTAGAAACCCACCCCAAAAGGTCTGTGGAGATGGCACTTACCGTTTGCCTCTCCTAAAATGGGGGAGCTAAATTCTCCAAACCTTCCATGAGCTGTTACCAATTTGGGTTTCTGTCGGCTGGATTTCAGGTCACTGATTGATTACCTAGTAACAATAATAAATGGTGAACTCAAGCTGGGGAGAAAGTGAGTGTCTTGGGTGGCCGTACAGTGTTGGTAGCTGTGTAAGGCTACCAACAAGTCGGAAAAATTATAGTGGCTCTGCCCCTGGAAGCTGCTTAGGTTCCAAGGCCTCCATGTCTTCTTTCATAAACAGGGGAGGGAGGGCTCCTGTCCTACTCATTGAGCAGGAAGGTGAGGATTAAGATGACACAGTGTATGTGAAAGTCCTTCATCCCCGGTAAAGCTCTATGGAAATCACTGAAGAGATCTGTAACGTGGAGATAAAGACAACGAATTTGTAGGGTTCTCTCAAAGACTAGATGAGATAACTTTGAGGCACCTAGCATATTGCTTTACACGTGGAAAGAAACAAAATGTTTCTGTCCCTCTCCCCTACTTTTCCTACCCAAGACTCTGATGTGATCCTACTCACCCTCATTCCCCCAATCCCCTGACCTATAAGAGAAGTTGAGGTTGCAGTTAGTGCTCTGTTTTGGGTTGTTCTCTACGTGGGTGTATTTCCTTTGGTTGCCCTCGTTGGTGTAGGCCTTGGCTGTCTTAGAAGGATCTTCATGTCTTCAGTTTCATGCTCCTGCACATCTCCCACCCCGGGGCTTCTCGATCAGACGCCTGCCTCTCCTGCCTCCCCTTTCTACAATCTCACATGCATGCAGAGGTTTTGAAACACCTGTATGTGGCCCTTATTTTATCCTGCCTATTCATATTGATCTCTCATTTTATATTATAAAATCCATGATGGCAGGAACTGTATTTATTTACTTTCAAATACCATACACCATCCTGTTCTGTTTCTGGCACATTCAATAAAAGCAAATAATGAGTAAATGGACGAGTGAATGGAACTGATGAGTAGCAACTACCTCTCTGCAATTGCTTATAGATATCACTTTCCAGTATATTCTGCTAAAACCAGTTATAAACTCTTTGCTTTTCAGTCCTGAATTCTATTGGCAGCGAAGCAAGGGTACAATCACAATGATCTCTTGAAACAGTAATATTCTGTTCACCTGCCATCTTGAATATTGTCTTACCGCTTCTGTTCCAATGACTCATTATGACTTTGTCTCTACAATGCCAAAAATGTTAGTCTACTTAGTTTCACTAATTAAAAAAAAAAAAATTAGCCCATTTGATTGACTCGGGTGAGTCAACTAGTTGTTTGGATGTAGGCAGATAAAACAAACTGGTTGATTGAGTATTTCGTTTTTGAACTGGTTGTTGGCACCACTGCACAGCAGGCTCTATACAACTTCAAGTGGCACCAGCAAGGCTAATGCTGCCCAGTGGTCAGAAGGCAGGATTAGCACGGAGCCTTGAATTACACATTCAACTCAGCTGCTCTGTGGCCTTAGGCAAGTTACGCAAATTTCCCTGTCCGGTATTTCCTGAAATAAAGAAAGGGAAGTAGTGGATGGGATAACTGATAATTCTGAGAATCTGTGCCCCATTGTGGGTATAATGTGTACCTGTTGCTCAGGAAAATGGCCAAATACTTTGAAATGCTTGAGTGCCGTGGGAGTGAACAGCAGTCTGTTCATTACTTCTTTTCTCCCGGACCTGCACTGTCTCTTCTTCTCCACCTGTCGTTTCCACTGGGCTTCAAACCACTGAGATCTGTCATGCACTGAGAAATAAACTGTGCTTGAAAGGCAATATATGCAGTGGTATCATGCCTTTATTTAGGAAACTAAAGAAAAATAATTATTATTATTTTTTAAATTGGAATTTAATCCACAATCTATACAAGTTCATTACAAGACATGAAAATGGAAAACAGCACAAAATACAATTGAGGTATAAGCTAGAAACACAGTATGTAATTTTTATTTGAAAACGTTCCTCCAGTTTTAATGAGAAATAATTGACATATTTAAGTTTGACATAATTGTAGTATAAGTTTAAGGTATACTGCATGATAGTTTGATGGACATATAATGTAAAATGATTCACACAATACGTTCAGCTAACATGTAGATACAATAAAAAGAAAAGAAGAAAAAGGAAAAACATTCTTGTTGTGTTGAGAGCTGTTAGGATCTACTCTTAATTTTCTACATATCCTACAGCAGTGTTAACTATAGTCACCACGATGTGCATTACATTCCTCCTACTTATTTATCTTATAACTGCAAGTTCGTAGCTTTTGACCACCTTCCTCTAATTCCCTCACCTCTGGTAACTACAGTCTGATCTTTTTACCCATGAGTTCTTTTTTTTTATTTTTTTATTTTCTTTCTTTCTTCTTCTTCTTCTTCTTCTTCTTCTTCTTCTTCTTCTTCTTCTTCTTCTTCTTCTTCTTCTTCTTCTTCTTCTTCTTCTTCTTCTTCTTCTTCTTTTTTTTTTAAAGGTTCCACATAGGAGACCATACAATGGTCTGATGTATTTTACTTATTGTAATGCCTTTAGGATCCATCCATGTTGTCGCAAATAGTAGAATTTCCTTGTTTTTTTTTATATTCATTCAGCAATCGATAAGCACTTAGATTGTTTTCATGTCTTGGATATTGTAAATAATGCTGCTATGAACATGGGGTGGGTGCAAATACCTTTTCAAGTTATTGTTTTTGGACATATTCCTAGAAGTGGAATTGCTGGATGATATAGTTCTATTTTCAGGTTTTTTTTTACAACCCTCCATACTGTATTTGAAAGCTTTTATTTTTAAATATGCCACAATAATAACAAGCACACCAGGTTACTGTGCTCATATAACATAATTTCACATAATGGTATTGCTGATCAAGACTCCATTTTGAATTTTCAGATTTTTATTTAATGAATCAATGTTCATAGGAGACTGTCATTTAAAAGTTCATGTTAGATAAATTGGAGAAGAAAGGAAACAGAGATCAAGATTAAGCAAAACCGATTCTTTGGAGATTTGCGCTCTGAGAGTCTGTTTCTGAGAACAAACCACTGCAGAGGTTGGCTTCAGCCTTTTTTCCCTCTTCTTTCCTGTCTCTTCCTTTTTCTTTCCATTGTATTTAGTCCCTTCTTTTATTCTACTCCTGCTCTCTGTTCTTTTCCCTTTCTGGGGAGGGGGAGGGGGGTAATTGGAGAGGGAGGATGTGGTCAGAATTGATGAGGCGAGAAGCATTTCAGTTCCCGTTTTCCTCCACCTCAAACCCTTAGCAGATGTGAAGCTTAATCAGATCATCGCAGCCCAGACCACGAATGGAAACTCCAGAAACCGCAGTCCAGGGACATGAGGCCACAACCACACTCTCAGTGGCAGAATCGTTCTAGAAAGCATTCTGACCATGCATTTCAGTCACACTGGCTAGAAATTCATCTAACGGCGATGAAGAAGGCACCGCAAGAACTCGTTATTGTTTGCGGGTCACATCAGTGTGTGAACGAACCATCTGATTTGATAGGAAAACAGAGCCCTCGAAGGCCAGGATGTCAGAGTGCTGCCCAATCACGACTGCTCTCCTGCCCACACTGAGCACCACTGTTTGCATGCCATCCCAGAAGGGAGACCGTCTTCTGGGAAATGTATCGATCTCAAAATAGTGGCTATGTCCTAGCTTCCTCATAATTTGGGTAGTCTTAGATCCCATGAGCCATGAGCTGGAAGAATACAATCATTAATGTAATTGCATCCAAATCTCTTATTAATTAAAAGACAAGAAGATGACAAGGATAGAAAGCCGTGAGATGTGCCCACATAATATACTAGCTCACAATGGAATTCGGGTCCAGTTTCACATGTTGTGACCCATGGCAATTTATACTGGTGTCCAAGCTCGGGGGAGTTCACACTCATTTCCAAGAGGGAGAGCTGTCTCCAACGTTACCAGGCCTAAAATCAAGAAATTGGTCTCAAACACTTTCTCACAGAAATTCAACTGCTAGACAATTCTTTTTGGTGTTGGCTGATTTGGGTATTGAAACTGTGTAGTTCTGGATCAGAGAACTGAGGTGTAATTCATTCCTGGAGAGGACTCAGGTGACAGATGGAGAAACACTGTCACCAAAGAGATGTTCTTTAGGATGACTTGCTTTTCATTCGGAAGGCGATCTTGAACTTGAAGGTCAGGCTCCTGATTTTTGTAAAATAAGGAGTTTGCAATAGATCAGGTTGTTTCCAACTGTGGCTGGTGAATTCAAGTTGATGCAACCAGCATCGAAGTACCCTAGTCGGATAGAAAATATCGGAACGCATCACATGTCACAGAGGTATGTACTCTTTCCTGGAATTTTTCACTCAGTCACATGTATACCTATATGTGTGCATTGGGTTGACATAAACTTGCTTACTATGGAAAAAAGATTGCAGCCACTGCAGTAGAAGATTGCTTTATTCTTACATCAGAGCCACGATTAAGATAATTCCAGCTAGAGTAGGATACTTTGTCCTTGATTTATTTAGTACAATACGTTTCTTTCTACAGAAGGAAAAAAAAGAGCATTTTAAATTAACTTTTTCCCCCTTTTCCAAAAGAAATGTAGCTAATTTTAGACACCGTAGAGAATGTAGATAAGCACAAAGAAAAATAAATTAAAATTTGTTCTTATTACCTAGAGATAACTACTCAATATTTTGATGTATGTCTATTTTCAATCTTTAGGTTGTGTGTTTGTGTTAAATGGGATTGTTACTACATACAATTTTATAACCTGCTCTTTTCAAATAACCACATAATATTATATTAACTGTTTTCTGAAATACCATTTAAAATGGCAAAATTGCATTCAATTTAAACACTTTCTAAAGCAAACTGACAACTGGATACAAAAATGCTGTCAAGGACAGCATCAGCCATTATGGCACCTGGTATTTGCAAATGAAAATGTCAAGATAGGTCTAAGGAGGAAGATGAGCAGTGAACTGGGTGCTCTAAGCGAGAGGGAAATACATTGGGAAAATGAAATTCAAGCAAGTTTTCTCTTTCACTCCAGTAACACAGGACCCATAGATGCCAAGAAATGCTAAGCAATTTATTTTCATTTAGGCTAGACACAAAGTGGACTCTAGGATATCAACAGTTTACTTCAACTGGAGTAAAAATTGTTATTGTCTTTGATAACTTTATTACATTACTTATCACACGTTATTTATAAGCCCACAGAGGCTTCCAATTTTTTGAAGCTCTTTTCAATAAATGCTCTTGTTTGGACCTTGTGATAGCCCTATATGGAGAAGTAGGGTCATCTTGTGATCTGTATTTTATAGACAAGGAACACTTCCTTCTCAAGAGATAAAGAGCTACACAGCCTGCACTGGGCTTGTCACATTGTGTGGGAACATCTCCCTCTGTTTCCTACCCATGTGGGTTCCTTTGTTCTGTTTAAGCTTGTATGTCACATGCCACCCCGCTGGTATATCTGTCCCCTTGTGATGAGGGGACGGGTTCTTTGAACTAGCAGGAGGGGTGTGTGCCTGACAATTGCCCTTGTCGGTTGCCCCGAGGGATCCCAGTCATGGGGAATGGTGCCCACTATTGAGGCCGAGCTCACTTGGTCTCTTCTCTGTGTCAGTAAAGCTTGTTCTGTGTGGGGCTGGGCTGCTTTGCGTCCTTGGTCACTCTGACGCACAGATGCAGCGGGGAGAGGGGCTCAGACGTCTCCTCCTGCTGCTGGGCAACGGATGCCACGTGCTGGGTAACAGGATGCCGATGAAGTGACGGCACCCAGAATGCCAGGCTTCTAGTTCCTGCTGCGCTCTTTTCCCTGTGGCACCATCAGACCCATTTTCACTATCATCTGTGAACCTCAGGTGGGTCCAAATGATTAGATTGGCTCACCGATGAGACTTAGTTGGATGAAACCACAACCTCTTATTTCTAGACGCTTCTAATCTGAGTCTAAGAAATGTTATGATTAGGTCAAGAATAACCAGTCAGGAATTCTTAGACAGCTTTTTAAATTGAGCGGAGGGCAAACGAAAACATAAATGAAATTTCTTATGAAACTATGGTGCTTGCTTTTCGGTTGAAACTTCCTTTATAATGATGAGTGCTGAACACCTCATCAACCAAACCCCACTGGGAGAGATGCAGGCTGGAGCTATCTGCTGAAGAATGTCACTTTCTAAAAGAGAGGGTGTTTCCACTTCGGCAGTTTCACAGCCCCATGAAAGGACCCTTCTGCTTATATAAGGACTGTCCCCACCAGAAATGAACAGAATATTGAAACCCCACCGAGGAGTCCTCTGTTTTTCTCAGGCTTAAAGTGTGCTGACTTGCTTTTCTTGGTTCTCAAACGATGCAATCCGATAGCCCAGCAACTTCCTGTTTGAGGGTTAATTATTTCTTTTTATGCCTATATTTAAGATGCTTAAATCTGTGATTCATTCCTTATAATTAGATACAATGCTTAGAATACAGCCATGCATACCACATTAATGTTTCTCTTTTGTCGGCTATTATTTCCCCCGCTGAGCAGTTGCCAGTGGACTCAGATCATGAAAACATGATGATAAGTGCAGCTATCTCAAGGGCAACCTTAACTTTGCAATTTCCACAGCTGTAAATAAAGAAGCCCCAACTGTGCCCTTACCAGTTTGGCTCAGTGGATAGAGCATCGGCCTGCGGACTGAAGGGTCCCAGGTTCGATTCCGGTCAAGGGCATGTACCTTGGTTGCAGGCACATCCTCAGTAGGGGGTGTGCAGGAGGCAGCTGATCGATGTTTCTCTCTCATCAATGCTTCTAATTCTCTATCTCTCTCCCTTCGTCTCTGTAAAACATCAATAAAATATATTTAAAAAAAAAAAAGAAGAAGCTGCGGCTGTGTCCCTGTGGCAAATTGACACCCATGAGCCCCTGGGACATGTGCACCTGTGTAGTTTGAAGGAGGGCTCTTTTCTAGTTCAGTGGCCCCACCTTTTTGGCTTCTTTGCCTCTTGAAAGTGAAACCAAGAAATGACTTACAGAGAGGGAGAGTCGTCAGCTAGAGGGTGGAGAATGGAAAATAAGACCTCACGCATGTGAGGGAAGGGTGGGGAATAGTTTGAAGTGCATTTGAGGTGGCAAAAACAGTCTTCCTCCTCTCCCCTTCCCTGGCTCTGTTTAAATAAGTTGAATTTGCTTCAGCAAATTCTGAGAATTAAGCCCACTTCTCTTCCATCAGTGCTTCTCGCTCAAGAATAAGCACTTAATTGAAATCGAGAAGGGGCGTTCTCTCTTCCCCAGCAGATGTACCTCTACGAGGGAAGGAATAAAGGGAAAGAAGCATGAACCAGGAGCAGAAAAAAAAAATGAGGAAGTGAGAAAGAGAGGGTTGGAACAGAGCCAGAGGAAGAAAGAGAGAGTCACCATGCCTTGCATGGGATGGATTGCTTTCTCAGCATTGCCAACAGCTTAATGGCTGTCACTGTAGCACATGGGACTTCCTCTTTCTCCAGCCACACTGAGCTGGTGTTTCTCTGTAACAATAAGTTAATTGAATAGCCTGTCGACAGATGGGCACGCCATGGCTCTGAGCTTCGGGCTTTTGTTATATTTCTATGTGAGAGAGTCTGAAATAGCATTTATCTTTTAAAAGAACATCATCATCATCATCATCATCATCATTGTTGTTGTTGTCGTCATCATTGTCATCTTATAGCAAGCCCCTCCCCTTTTCCTCCTAAGCTTCATCTTCCCACAATTCAGCCTTTTAAATTATTTCAGCAGTAATAGAGTATTTCAAACTGGGGGTATTCGGGCTTATTGGCTAGTATGTCAGGGACAAAGACTTAGAAATTTGTGCCAGAAGATCTGGTTATTATAAAAGAGAGAGATACATGTATTCTACTATGATGCTGAAATGTATGAATTATATCCTGAGACTTACATTCATCTGTTTTCACACATTTTCATGTATTTCACCCATTGGACAGAGCTGCAGTGTAAACGTGTTTCCCTTTTGGATATATGTTGTGTTCCCTACAGCCCTTTTTATCACATCGTGTTTTCAGGCAAGTTCTACTCTTTTGTAGGTGCATATATAATGATGCCAGTTTTAAGTTATGAGTAGCAGAGACCACTCTGCTCGGTCCCCATCTCTTTCTTTTATCCTGATGCCTCATCACAAGCCATTTATCCTGGGCGGGGTCTGTGTGCATTACCACTTTGACTGATTTGACTGAATTGACTAATGAAGCACTTTTTGGTTTCATAAAGATGAACCAAATGGACTGTCCCACTGAAAGCATTGCAGTCAGTAGATTGTTAACCCCGAATGAGCCAGTTTGTATCCTAAACCTCTTTTTTCCTATGGCCCAGTACTCTCCAATCTCCACATACCTGTGGAGCTTATCTCACCTGAGTCAGGGTCGGGACTCCATTCTCCTCTTGCTGGGGCCTCAGGTAAGTGACCTATGGGAGATATGATAGAAGGTGCTTTTCTACTTGCCAGTGTGTGACTGACGTGTGAAGCCTGGCCTGAGGACCGGGAGGCTCGAGGGCTGGGCAGCGTCAGCAGGCGATGATCTCCTGTCCATGGTTAGCAGCAGCTGTTGATGCACACAGCTCTCTGTCGTCACTAAGGGGCTTACACCCCTTCCACTCATACTCCTCCTTCAACCAAAAGTCACCCTTCTTCCCACCTAGAAAGGTCTTAAGGAAGTTAAAATGGAGTTGAATTAGAGGTTCAGTCACTCCAATGAGCAGATGACATGGGAAAGATGCAGGGTCAGCAGGTCTTGGGTGGGGCTGGAGAAACTGCGTTTTCACCAAGGACTGAAGGAGATTCTGAGGCAGGTGGGCACCAGACCTCACTATGAGAAACACTGGGGAGAGGATTGACTCTCAGAGCCTGCATTTCCCTAGTGCTTCCCTTAGAAAGTCAGCGAATATGCTATGCCACAAGCTCCAAGCATGTGCCATCTGCTGTGTCCGGTCTTGGTGAGAGAAAGGCAAAGAACACGAACTCTAGCCTTTGTTCTCCTGGAGCTGGCCACTCCAAAGGGTCTGTGCAGCCCTCACAGGGAGGCAGAAGATGAAAGGAGTGGGTTGAAGGAGGTTTTCAAGTTGAGGAGGGGAATGCTTGAAGACAATGAGAATGCTTCATTGATCCCAACTTACTGAGCTCTGGAGTTGAATTCAATGCTGACTAAGCTCTGACTTGCTTGCTATCATTTATATGGTAAATAATGAAATAGTGCTTGGTGACTCATTAGCTGTCTAGAAAGCCTTATCGCATCCTAAGGTGAAAATACTACAGCTCCTCAGGAAGAAGGGGGATTTCTGGGCTGGCGTCTCACTGCAGGACTCCCCTGAGGAAATGTTGGATGTACAGGGCAGGGCCTGGGGCCCAGTCCCTTTGGCATCAGCAGAGGAAATCAGTGCAGGCAAAATCGTCTTCGCGTGGGAGCCGGAGCTTTGCCGGTTGCTATACCAAAGCTGACACTGAAGTCTCAGGTTAGGAGTGAATCCAGATGAGAGCACGGACTGGAGCCATGGGGCAGCCCGAGGAAGGGGAGAGAAGCTGGGGTGGGGAGGGTATCTGTGAGTGGGAGAAGCCACTGTCGGGTAGCCAAGGCCTAGCTCTTCCTTTGTAGCTGGGGTGAGCGGGAAAGCAGGTCACTGCTGGCAAGGAGGTGTGGGAGGCCCGGGCGTGTCTCAGGGGACTGGATGCTGGGAGAACACGTTCACAGAGGGGTGAGGCCACCATCCTCTTCAGGCCATTTTGTGGTGGAGAAACCCCTGGAGGAGAGGGGGCAAGTGAGAAAGATGGACAGGAGCCAAGAACTGTCTTGCTTCAGAAAGCTGTTGGGTGATGAGGGGCAGGGGAGAAGTGAAGGCTGAGAGTGTAAAAGCTTGAGCTCATTTCTGTTTCTTGAGACTTAAAACCAAGCTGTAGTTCTACCCATGGTGGAGTCTGATTGTCTCCTTCCCAGGTTTGTGCCCCCGCTGAGGGGCAAAGAGGCTGAGGAGGTGTAGGCTTCATGTGATAGGATCCATGCTGCCGCAGGGTCTGGGCTGGGCTGACAGCTGTTAGGTTCTAGTGTTTCTAGAGCAGGCGAGGAGATACAAGCAGAAGCACTGAAAGGAAGGCAAGTCACTTCTGGAATCATGAGCCAGCTTGACTGGGGAGGAGCCCAGCCTCTTCTTGGATTCTTGTGGTCTTTGCAGAGTAGTGCCAGTATTTGCTTCATCTCACCTGTAGCCTGTTACTGAATGTTAGAAAAAGTCCATCCGCCCTTCTAGACACAAATACCTTCTCAATGTATCTGGACTAAGTGAGGGCCACCTTTGGCATGAGAGACACTTTCTTAAAGAAACAGACACAAACTAGGTCAGTTTCAGGGGTGGAGTCTTGCAATGCTTTTAGGGAGAAGCAAATGGGTGTTGCAACTAGGGACGGGCAAACAAGTTCTGAAAAAAATGCCCCCTGCCTCCACCCCCACTCTATTGAACTTTCTCTTGTTTCATATTAGAGCTAAATGATGGTTCAATAAAATGTTTTTTTAAAATTTTTTTTAAAAAATAAGTGAGAACTATTTTCCCAATGCACCTCTTTCCATTTGGTTTCCGGTAGAAGTTTGGAATTTAGCAGCAATGATCTCTAAGCTTGTGGAACCTTTGGCCTTCAGAGCCTTTGCGATGGTAATTTAGAGTAAAATAAATATAAATGTTCCTTTGCTTTCTAGGGTTTGATCTGGAAGGGACTTTGAGATCACTCTTAACTGATGGTAAAGCTAAAATTAAGATTTGCTCATGATCTGGGAACTTGGTCTAAGCTTCCCTGTTAAGCCATTTCAGAAAAATTACTACAGACATCTTTTTGAAAAACATCTGGAGAAGCAGAGCTCATCAATTTCTTTGGCAACATTCTTCATCATCATAATTTCTGAGGCTCAGGAAGTGGTTTTTATTCACCTTATTTCAATTAATTAATTAATTGTGCAGAATAGGGATCTGGGTAAGGAGATATGTTGTTTCAATATCATTTGGAGAAGATTTGACATTGCCATCTTTCCAACAAGGGAGGAAAGGCCTGAGAAGTACACCTAAAGGCAAGGCTACATTTTGCCAGAACCTTCCTGTTCCATTTGAGTTGGAATCTAGGAACACTTAGAGCTGTTATAAATCGAACTTGTAAATAAGTTTTATAAAGATCTCTAAGCCTGTAGCCAAGCTCACCAGGTGACATATCTCCTCCTCATCTGTATACCCATTTCATTTCACCTGTTTCTTTTTTTGTGGTGCTACAATATTCTGTCTTGTGCTCTAGTCATTAATTTAATACGTTGTATGCCCTGAACTGGACTTTAAGAGCTCTGATGACCTGACCTGTGTTTGATTCATCAATGCCTTGAACTTAGTAGGTACTCAAAATGTGATTGTTGGGTTAGTGATGGTTCCCACAGTGGCAGAGGTCATTCTTTGTGAGTCATGCTTGTGTCCTCCCACCCACTCACTTGACAGCCACCTGTGATGGACAAACTTCATTTTGGAGGTTGGGTTCTCTATCATTGCTATTTAACATTTTCCTTGAGACTTTTTATTTGGAGGGAATGTTGCAAAAGACCACATTGATAGGTGACTCTTTGGACTATGCTAGTATTAAGATGAGTATCATGATTCTGGTCTAAGAGAACACAAGTATTGACTTACTGAAAATTTGCCCCTACACCATACCTACTGAAGGCTGTCCTACATATGTGGCATGGAGGGACTGTGCTGATAGGATGCCAGTTTGGCATTTTATTTGGTTGATGGTGCAGTCACCGTTGAGGCATGTTCCCATGGGATGTGCCAGAGAATCTGCTGATTGGCATGATAGTTTTGAAATCTACTTGGGCTCTGAGGGAAGTTTGATGTGTCAACATCTCCTCTCCATCCTTGTTCATCTGATATTTGATTATAAGCCATGAAATCAGCAAGGGATATTTTCATATTTCCTTTCAGAAAGAGGAATTAGAATGTGATCAATAGAAATGAACCCTTTTTGAGTTCAATGACAGTCTCTCACCAGAGTCTAATTTCAAACATGTACTCCAGGTCTAGGTTTCCATTTTTAAGTGAATAAGTGGACCACTTTGTATGTCCTTTCATAATGGTGTTCATCAGCCCGGGGGCCTTGAGAGGTCAGGATTCCAGCAAACAGGTCCCAGACGAGCATGTGCCATCGACTGGGGAAAACACATTCAGATTCACTTCCAAATCTGTAGGTGCTTTTGGCTTCTGGAACCTGAGCTGGTGCTGCCAGGTGTGGAAATGCCTCATCGCTAGGCCATGGGCTCCAACAGTATGTCTGTTTGCTTGTTTGTTTTGGTAGAGGAGGTGGATCTGGAATGGGTGGTTGGGGGGAAATAAAGAGCTGAAAGACAATTCTCCTTCAATTCCTGATGTAATAATAAATTATTGGTGTGTGTGTGAATTGATGTGGAGAAACATCAAATATTCTGAAATCCTAAAGTAATATTCTTGAAAGATCATTAAATAATCTTTATTCTGCTTCAGACAAAGGGATTATTACATTTAGAAGTTACTTGAGGTTGCATAGAGGTTCTGAGTTCAGCAAATCATAGTCTCTACAAGAGTTTTCTGTGAGGGGTGTCCTGCTGCTGAGATCCCAGCTCTGTGTTTTGGAAAATTCTTTTCTTTGGTTGGCAGCTGCTCCATTAATTGTATCACGCTTAAAACCCAGGAAAAACAAAGCAACCCAGTTTTTTTCTTGTGGCAAATCACTGGTTGTTACTATTATTATTGTTTCTATTCACGTCAATTCTTGAGCAAATGCCATGATCACGTGGTGTGCTTCCTTCCACAGCTCAAAGTGCTTGCCCACATTTGCACATTGGATCCTCACAACACTGGTGGGTGAGAGAGAAGGGGAAAATATTAGAAACATGGACAAAAATGGGTATGTCTCTGAAACTTGATTCTCAACTACAAGATTACAGGCTCAATTTTTCTCCCCTCAGGTGCCCTCATTATCAAAGAGTATTTTCTTTAGCAGTGCTAACGTAGAGAACAAATCAGCAGAATACGCTACTCTGAGCTGTTTTCTCAGTGCTAGAACTGGATTTTCTCTTAAGTATCCCCATTTCCTATCATTCAATTCTTTGCTCTCACAAGAACGAGTAAATCCAGCAAATATTTGTCAGAGTCCAGACTGTACGTAGCCTTGTGAAAAGGCAGGGAACACAGGGAAGGATGGAAGAGATCCTAGCCTCCAGGTTCCTGGAAAAAAGTAAGGTTAGCACCCAAGAAGAGTAAAACAGACAGAGACACTACTTGTACTGAGCACCAAGTGAGTGATGCAGACAGAAACTGCTGTCCAACCAAGTTCAGCAAAGACAAACATTGCAGTCCTATAGGATTGATTGCCCCAGAAGCCTTGTTGGGGACGAAAGAGGTTCACCATTTAGCTCATTAGGGCTAGAGGTGTAACCTTTTTCTCTCAATTCCTTCCCTTCCCGTCTCTCCCTTCCCTGCCTTTCCCAACCCCTTTTTCCTTTTTATGGGTTCATAAACATAGATGATCATTTTGCCTGTAACCCTGCCTTAACTTACAGTGCTTATGGAAAATGTAATTATTTACCCTGATGACTCTTGTGTAAATGTAGTCTTAACTACAGTATAGACATTTTTCTGAGGATTGCTAAGGAGAAGTCTGAAATGGACAATGTTCTCATGTATAAGTCTGTTAGGGGGGTCATGAGGCTAGCTCATAGAGCTCCCAGCCTTCCTCTTCTGTCTTTGTCACCAACAGTTTAATTTTAAGCACATGAAAACACATACCTCAAATTTAAATGATTAAATTTTAACAATCAATTTAACCATTTAAATAAAAATCAAGCAAAAAAAAAAATCATCTCTTAACAATAGCCACAATGACAATGGCAACAACAACAAAACCCTGAGCAAAATGAGACCTGGCAGCTGTTTGTAAGGTTTGGAGGTCCTGCACTCATTGTCCTCAAAGAACTTCTGGATTCTTTCCTGTTGGTTCTCAACCTTGAACCAACATTTCCACCCCCAACGCCCCCCCCCCCCCATCGTTTCTGTTTGTAAGAAGCAAGGGGCTTTGGAATGAGACAGTGGATGTGTATCCTGGCTCTGTTGCTTAATAACTGCATGGATCTAGGGGTGTTTCTTATTCTCTGCAAACCTCATTATCCCCATCTGGACATGGCAGCGATAATGCCTACTTCTTTGGATTCCTGGAAGATTAAAGGAGATCTGCCGTGAGATGCTTAGCAGAACCCTGGCATGTGTTAGGGACTCACTGAGTAGGGTAGGGTCTGGTTCCCGTTTAAGGGGTTCACATGGAAGGTCTGCTGTGATGAAGCGAGGCCGGGACATCTTTGCCCATTTGCACAAAGCTGGGGCAGGATTGGCTTGCATTAGGGGCTCACGGAGTGTTAGTCTGCTTTAGATCCATCACTTACGAGCCAGGTGAGATAACCTCTCTGGGCCCCAGCCTTCTCCCCTCTAAATGAGGAGAAAAATTGTACCTACTTCATCATGTTGCTATAAGGATGTGAAGACTTACTATACACAAAGCAATGAGTAGTTCCTGGCACACAGTAAATGCTCAATAAATGTTGACTATTTTAGTGTATTATACCACTCACTTAACACATTCGAGTGGAATTACAGACAGACTTCCCAGAGGAAGGCGGTTTCTTTTCTACCCCTATGGTCTTTGGTTCTTACAAATTTTAATAAGATACAAGCCCGGTTGTTGTAGCAGACGTCTTCATGTCATTACAGCTTCCCGCCATTGACACATCCTGGCTGACATTTTAGTAGGTGTAGGAAAAATGTTGTGGTCTGGTCCATGTAGCAAAAATATTTGTGGGAGGCCCCTCTGATTAGCTTTATTATTGCTTTTAATGCACTGCACATGGGCAATCAAACATGCTTGGAAAGAGGCCATATTGGTTTTAAAGACAGATGATCTAAAACTAGCTTTCATTCAATTGTGGACTCGAGAAATTCCAGCTAATGTTTCTAAGAGCTGCCACCAAATATTTTGTGGTATTCTCCCTGTGACTTCCAGTGTTGTTGTTTTTTCACTCTTTTCCCAGTCTACACACCCTACTCTGGGTTTCTAAATGATGTAGATATAAAATAACATATCTGAATTTTAATATTTTTGCTTTTACTTTTATAAAAGTTACACATGCACATAGTTTAAAGAGTCAGATTGCAAGACTTATTATGATAAATGTCAATCCTTTACCCAGTACCTCCTGCTAGGTCTCAATGTTTATGTTCCTTCCCAGTTCATATGTAGAAGGCTTAACCCCCAATGTGATGGTATTAGGAGGTGAGACCTTTGGTAGATACTTAGGTCAGCAATTTTCAAACTTTTTCATCTCATGGCACACAAACTAATTACTAAAATTTGGCGGCACACCAAAAAATAGATTTTTTGCTGATCTGACAAAAAAAGGTATAATTTTGATTCATTCACATCAAACCTCTATTATTGTGTTGGCTCTTGTCATTTTTTAAAATTTGGCAATCTGAGGGAAAAGAGGTCAGTGTCCCTGACTAAATAGTCAGGTATTGCATGTTTTAAAAATTCTTTAAGCACATCAGTGCAGCACGGCGCATCGGCTGAAAATCGCTGGCTTACGTCATGAAGGTAGAGCCCACATGATGGGATTATATAAGAGCTTTTATATAAGAGTCCACAGAGCTTTCTAGACTTATTCCCCATGTGAGAAGTCAGAGACTCTGAAGAGATCTCTTACCAACCATATTGGCGCCCTGGTCTCAAACTTCTAGCCTCCAGAACTGTAAGAAACACCGTAAGTTTCTATTGTTTATAAAGCACCCAGTCTGTAATAACAACCCAAACCATTTGAGACACCCTTCCCCCCAACACACTTTCCTGATTCTTAGAGGAAATCAGCTTCAACTGTTTTAACTGTTTCTTTTGGTATTAATTTCCATGATCTCAAAGTAATATTTTTAGTGCTCTTTTTAAAATTTCAGTATCAGGTATTTTCTGTTTTCTTCCACTTTTGAAGATGAAACTTTCTCTTTCACCAAACCTGTACCTCACCTACTTTCCAATACCTCTTTCAACATACTGCACATCTTCCCTGTTCTCCCAATACAATTATGTAGTAAACATAGTTATGCTGTTTTAACTATGTAAATGCTAATTGCAACTAGAATTTGTTATTCTATGATTACCTTGCTTTCTTACAAAACTCTGATTTTGCTGGAGTTAATAATGTCTTATTTTCACTTGGTTTTTGCTTTTAATCATTGATAATTCCCAAACTTCCTTCACTTGTTTTAATTTCCTCTCAATATAATCACATTCACTAATGATGCTCTTAATTCATTTTTTGGAACGTTCTCTCTTTCTAATCTCCAATCTGATGATTTCCCTCTATCCTTGAAATCTCCCTTCACTTTATCCTAGGGATCCCCTAGCCCGTGGTCGGCAAACTGCGGCTCGAGAGCCACATGCGGTTCTTTGGCCCCTTGAGTGTGGCTCTTCCCAAGCCTTAGGAGTACCCTAATTAAGTTAATAACAATGTACCTACCTATATAGTGTAAGATTAAAAAATTTGGCTCTCAAAAGAAATTTTAATCTTTGTACTGTTGATATTTGGCTCTGTTGACTAACGAGTTTGCAGACCACTGTGGGCCTAGCCCCTCTGTGGGGTTGGAATCCTGCTTTCTGGTTCCAGAATCTTCATGTCTTCCCTTCTTTTCTAACTTCATTTGTCGGAGAAACTCCTCTAGTAGCATCTTTAAAATGTACGCATGGGAGATGAATGTTTGAGACCATACACATCTCAAAAGGTCTTTAGCCTATCCTCACACTTAATAATCTTAGTGTAAATCTCTCAGTTGTGAATAATTTTCCTGAGTCTCTTCAAGGCATTGCCCCCATTGTCTTCTACCTTTCAACGCTGACGTCGAGATGCCTGAATCCCTGCTCATTCTTGATCTGGTACATGGGAGTTTCTTTTCCCTTTTCTCAACATTTTAGAATCTTTTCTTTGTCTCTAGTGATTGCAACTTCACAAAGATGTGCTTTGTGTGAATCTCTTTTACACTGTGGGGCATTCAGATTCTTTTAATCTGGACATTCATGGTCCTGGGAAATTTTCTTGAGTAATTCATTTGATTATTTCACCTTTATCTCCTTTTACTCTTTTCTTTCTTTCTGGAATTCCAGAACTGTTGTCTATTTTTCTTTTATTATATTTTCTATTTTTCATCTTTATGCACAACATTCTGGGACATTTTCTGACCTTAACTTATAACACTTTTGAGATTTTTATTTCTGATATATATAATTTTTTAATCCTCACCCAAGGAGTGAGGATCTTTTTTCCCATTGATTTTTAGAGAGAGAGTAGAAGGGAAGGGGGGAAGGGGGAGAGAAAGAGAGAGAGAGAGAGAGAGAGAGAGAGAGAGAGAGAGAGAAAACTGGCCCTGACTAGGGGTGGGGATCAAACCTGCAACCCAGATATGTGCCCTTGATTATGACCTTCAGCTTTGCAAGTTGATGCTCTAATCACTGAGCAATACTGTCCAGGGCTCTGATATATTTTTATTGAATTAAAATGGACATATCATATGATATCATATTTTTAACTTCCAAAAGCTCTTTCTTGATTGTCCCTACTTTTCCTTTTAAAAAAAAAGAATATGCTTCTTTTACATATTGATGATGTTTTTTTGAAGTGTTCACTTTCCTGCATAGTGTGTCTTCCTTCCTTGTTGCCTTTCTCTGTTTGTTTTGGCCTCTACTTTTTCTGTTAAAGGCTTTTTCCTTGAGAGTCTGCTGATACTTTAAGGGTGGGAGCTAAAAAAGGTTAATTGGATTCTCAATGCTCATGAGGAGGAGGTATTGACTGTAGCTATCTCTGTGGGGTAATCTGGCTGGGCCATTTGTTTGGGAAAACTTCACCTCAATTTTAAAGAAATTTTTCCATAGGTTTGTCAATTTATCTAGAGGATACTGTTCTAGTCTCCACTCTACATGAAAATTCTAGATGCCAGTCTTCTAAGTGAGTGGGAGAAAGCTCAGAATCCCAACTTGCAGAATGTAAATTTTAATTTTAATCCATTTGTTTTCTTGTGGCATACGGCATCCCTCACTCATAACTGTGCCTTAGATACCCCAATCTAGCAATGCTCTACTTTAACTTCTGTAGAGAATAAACTTCAGATCAGGTGAGAATAGGGGAAGGGCAGTTGCCTGATTATAGAGAATATGTCTCCCTTTCCTTCTTAAGTGATTTCAACCTACCATCTTGTTTACAGCCCTATCTTTACTCCCAATGCCAGAGATACCTAATGGTAACATCCCAGTCTTTTGGGGATATGGGTAGCAAAATTTGTTCTTGAATTTCCCTGCTGTAGTTTAAGGTTGAGGCTGCTGCAATTTGCAACATGATGGTAGTGCTCATGATTTAGCTTACCCATACCTGCTAAACTCACACCCTTCTTCCTTTGACTTTCCAGCTTCCCAAATTTTGTTTCTTCTTCCACTGTTTTGTCCTTGTAGATTTATTCCCTAAATTTCTTCACTCTTATTTTTTTGGGATTCCAAGAGATATTGGAGAACTTGCATGTTTCAACCCATTTATAACTGAAAACCATGATTGAGAAATATTTTTTTTTTCAGAATCAAAATCTGGAACATGATGTGAATGAGTATGGTATTATTTCAAGTGGTTGCATCATTGGACTACTTGCTTATTTTAACTAAACTGCTACTAGCTAGCACAGTTGTTTTTTTTTTTTGAACCCTCTTTTGTAATTGCCTTCACAACCCACAACATATTCCTTTGAATTTATGCAAAGGTAAGAATTTTATATTTCAAAAGATTTGATTTTTATTGATTTCAGAGAGGAAGGTAGAGGGAGAGAGAGATAGAAACATCAATGATGAGAGAGAATCATTGATTGGCTGCCTCCTGCACACCCCCCACCGGGGATGGAGCCTGAAACTCTGGCATGTGCCCTTGACTGGAATCGAACTTGGGGCCCTTCAGTCCATAGGCCGACACTCTATCCACTGAGCCAAACCAGCCAGGGCCAAAAGATTTGATTTTTAAAAGCACCCAAATGCCACATGGAAAGTAGGCTTGTAAAAAAGGCGAATGATAAACCTTGGCTTTCATTTTAAAAGATCTTGCTGATTCTGTAATGGACACAAAGTCATAAAATGATGTTTTGAGAGTATTATAGATTGTAGGAGTGGGGGAGATTTCTCAATTGCTTGAGACTGAAGTTTTGACTGGCCATGTTTTGAACAAGGATGTCATTACTGAAATGGTTCATAGCCTCCTAATATCAACATCAAGTTGTGTTCATAAACACAGGGGTTTTTTTGCTTTCCCCCCCGTTGTATTGAGATATAATTGACGTATAACATTGTATAAGTTTAAGGTGTACAACATGATTTGATATATGTATTTATTGTAAAATGATTACCACAATTAGTTACTGTTCATTACCTCACATAGTTATAATTATTTCCTTATATGGAATTGTTAACTATAGTCCATCATAGTTGTACATTACATTACCAGAACTTATTTTCACTTCTTATATAAAGATTCTCTTTATTATACCCATATTGGCCAAACCACTTAAACCCTTACGAGATAATATTGAAAACATTTCCAGTTTAGAATCTTAGAGCTGGAAGTGTTTGTAAAGATGGTTCAATTCATATTCATAGATGAAGATACAAAGGCCAAAACTGTGAATTGATTTACTTGCCCAGATTCACATACTAGAACCCAGATGTTGATTCTAATCTCAAATAGAAGTTTTATGTATTTTTAAGAATAGTTTGGGTGAGAGTTGATTGTTTAAGATCTTTATGAGCAAAAAGTGAATAGGTTTCTGTTTTTCTCTTTTTATGCTACAGAGGTGGATAACTGTGTTTTGTTTTTTTCCAAAGTAAAAGGGCAAAGATATGAACAGGGTATGAAAATGAAATCCAGTTCTGGCTGGTTTGGCTTGGTGCATAGAACGTCGGCCTGGGGACTGAAGGGTCCCAGGTTTGATTCCAGTCAAGGGCACATGCCTAGGTTGTGGGCTCGATCCCTGTTGCCGGGAAGGCGGGGGAGGGGGGGGAACGTGCAAGAGGCAGCTGATCAATGATTCTCTCTCATCATTGATGTTTCTATCTCTCTTTCCCTCTCCCTTCCTCTCTGAAATCAATAAAAATTATTTTAAAAAAATGAAATCCAGATTTGTAATAAAGAAAAATACATAGAAAAATGACAAGAGTCGCCCAGATTTGGTGAGCAGAAAAAAAGAGCCTTGAATGAAAAATTATTACTTATTTATTTTTATTTTTTAAATGTCTTTTTCCAATTGTTTTATTGCACATGCTAAGGATCACCAGCCCACCCATCATGCCCCTCTACCACTCACAGCCTCATTGCAGGGACGGGGGGAAGGGGAAGGATCCTGACGGAAATGACAGTAGTGAGCCCCTTAGTATGGGATCTGGTACACTGAGGTGTGGTCGTAGAACCCTGTGATGACCCGGCAGTTGTTAGGGGACACGTCACATCATGTGACAGAGGTGGTCTGGGTAACGGGAAAACCATGTTCCCATAGGCATGCTGTAGATGCTGACCAGGTTGTCCATCCCAGTGCTCACCCACCACTGGCTGAGAGGGAAGAACTTGAGACTGAGGACGGTGCTGTCCTTATAACCCTCCATGTGTTTCTGCCCCGGCCTCCCCAGTGGGTGCAGTTATAGCTGGCCATTGGCTGTGCCCACCACAACCCAGTTGTCCTGGGGGTTGGGGGGTAGGCTTATTATCTGAGACTCAAATTGGTATTCCTGGGGCTCCCTGACAGTCCTCAGGTCCCAGCACTATAAGCAGGTGTCCAGACCTCCCATCCAGATGTCCTGGTCTTTGACAGGTCCCTGACCACACTCTGGTGCCGCAGGTCCCGGATCCTGATGGTGCCATCAGTGAAGTAAGCAAAGGCCAGGTTGTCCTCCAGGTTGGCAGCCAGGGCCTGGCAGTGAGACTTGCAGAGGGTAGCTCATCTCTTATGTGCAGGGATGTTGCCATCAGGTTCCACATGCTCACACCAGCCAAGTTGTGGGCAGCCATCAGCAGGGTAGCGTTGTTAGAGAAGAGGAGGCAGGTGCGTGCACAGGTAGGTCCCGTGGGTCTGTGCACACAGGTGGCTGTTGTGGAACGTGTCCTCCACCATCTAGCCGATCAAGCTCCACACTGACTCCATCTCTGCCACAGGTGAACATGTGCCACGTGAAGCTTCTGACTGCTGTGGCCAGCACAGGCTTCCTATGTTTTAGCATCCACGTCTCCATTCTGTGTGGGACAGCCAACTTCGTGGATTGCCAGCGCAAGGTATGCAGCCTCTTCCACATGTCTTTGAAGTCTTTGGGGTCCCAGCATATGGGCTTCAGAAAGGTACAGGCTCTACAGCAGGCTCCTGAGCCACGCAGGAAAGCATCACCCCGGGAGCCCTGCCTGGCTCTGTGCTCCCGTCTTAGAACCCAAGCATCTTCGGTACAGGACTCTGCTCCAAAGTAGCATGGTCCTGGGTCCTGGCCTTCCAGGTCTGGCACCTGTGTGTCAGCCTGTGTCTCGGTTGGTCCGCTTTGTCATGGGTCCCAGCAAAAATCTGCCAGAGTTGCTGGGTTAGAATATCTTTCCCAAATTGGGGTTCAGAGTCCCAGGATGGCAGCAGGTCTAGCTGATAGACTGGGGAGCCATCCATGCCAGATAGCTGCTGGGCCCAGTCAGATGTCCTCATGGCCATGACATCTTCGAAGTTTGGCCCCTGAAGACTGGAGGGCTGGGTGTCAGGAAGCCTTGTGGCTGGCTCTGTCCCCAGGAGTCCTAGTAAGCCTCCCCTGACTAGAAGCCCAGGAGTTGGCTGCAGGTCTCCATGATTTGTAGGAAATGTTGTGCCCGGCTGTGATGTTCCTGTAGATCCTGCTGAGTCTTTTGGAGAAAGTAGTAAATGCTCTCCACCTGTGTCGGCAAGTGAGGGGGGAATGGAACTGCTTCTTGAGCTGATCCAGGGTGGCTCCATGATGAGCCAAAGTTCCTGGGGGCCTCACCATCCTTGGAGGGTGCCTCTGGGGGCTGAGAAGGACACAAGCGGTCATCTTCAGGCAGTACTCTTGCCTAGGATGGAGGCTTAGAAGCAGCATGAAGGAAGCTGTGGGGGGCAGCCAAGTTCAGGTCAAGAGGAATCACCTGAAAATTATTATTTATAAAAGAAAACCATTCCTGTCTTCACTCATTAGCTAGAGGACATAGCATGCTCTCTGATGTTGAGGAGGGGAAAACCTCGTTGGCTTCCTTCTCAAACAGCAGAGGAACCTGTCAGAGGGCAGCTGCCCTTTGAGTGCTTATAACACCCTTGTCTCCTACCTGGGAGCCAGAGAACAAACAGGCTGAAGGCCAAAAATGACCATTAGTAGGCAAACACATTGCTTTTGGGTCTGAAGTCATCTGTAGCCTCAAAACTATAGCGAGATGCACAACTTTTGTCTGAATTTGCCCATGAAATTAATTGACCAAACAACCCATTTGGCTGGGAAAAAGACGCTAATTGGACTGACTTGACCAGTTCATAAAGCAGCTTTGAGCCTGTGGGGTACAGCCCCGGCCACTGGTATCTCTTGCTGCACTTATCAGCAGAGATGGCTTCAATTTGCATAATGTAAGAAAAAGGAGCTCCACGGAATGCACAGGGTTCTGTGTCTCTACACGAGCAGTTAACAAATTAGCACAGGGGAAGCTTTTGCAAATGAGAGATTAAATTTCTTTGTTTATGTTGGAAATCTCCCTCTGTCTCTGTCAGCAAAAGCGCAATAACATTCCTTCCGTGTTGGGCTGGCTTTCAGTTCCTTTGTTATTTTTATTTCTTTTGTTCTTGCTATGGGCCTTTAGAGTGACCATCACTCTCATTAGGGTAGGCTTCCTGGGGGAGGGATGGGGGTGGAGTGGAGGTAGGGTTGCCAGATAAAATACAGTGCCCATTATAATATGAATTACAAACAACGAGTAATTAAAAAAAAAGATATATATATAATCTTATTGATTTCAGAGAGGAAGGGAGAGGGAGAGAGAGAGATAAAAACATCAATGATGAGAGAGAATCATTGATTGGCTGCCACCTACACACCCTCCACTGGGGATCGAGCCTATAACCCAGGCACGTGTCTGGATCAGGAATCGAACGGTGACCTCGTGGTTCATAGGTTGATGCTCAACCACTGGGCAGTAATTTTTAAAAGATGTATAAGTATATCCCAAATATTGCATGGGACATACTTATACCAAAAAAGTATACCTTGCCTACTTGACATTTTTATTTGCTAAATTTGGGTAGCACCAGAGTTGCCTAGGGTTGTAGGAAAAGGCTGCTTTCCTACCCTCTTCCTCTTTGCCTGGGACAGACTATATTTTAACATGCATCTGAGACTTGATTTCCAAGGGCTGGGACCAGGATGAGGAGAGTGAAGCAGGAAAATTCTGCCACTGGACACAGCCAGGGTCAGGCACAAAACCAGTAATTGAGATAGAGAATACTTTAATGTGCCCTGGCCGGTGTGGCTCAGTTGGAGTGTTGTCGCATACACCAAAAGGTTGTGGGTTTGATCCCCGGGCAGGGCACATGCCCAGGCTGTGGGTTCAGGGTTTATATGGGTGTGTCTGGGTACCTATGGGTGCATATGGGAGGCAACGGCTTGATGTTCCTCTCTTTTCCTCTCTAAAATTAATAAAAAACATATACTTGGGTGAGGATTAAAAAGAAAAATACTTTAATATCATATTTTAAAAAATTAAAATAAAAACAATCCTGTCTTTGTTTATAATTTTTCATATTTTAATCATTGATATTATAATTTTCATAGTTTTCTCACAAATATGCATTTTATATTAATTTTTACTTTTAAAATATTGCATTAAAATATTCTATATCTTGAATACAGAGGTTCTTTTGCACCCTTAAAATTTACACCTCAGGTGGTGGGTGGCAGGAATGTTTAATGTAAGTTTGTAGTCTCACTAAGACCAGAGTTTTAGAATTAAAATATTAGTTTTTCACCTTATTTGACTTCTATTTTCATATAAGTTTGAAGAAGCCTGTGGTCTTTCCTTATCAGTTTTAATATATTGGTTATTTCGATCTTGAGTGAAGTTTCTTACCTCCATTGCCCCAACCTCTGTCTAGGCAGATACCTTTTGGTCCTGACTTTTTTCTTCCTTTTATTTATTTTTGGTTAATCCTCACCTGAGGATATATTTTCCATTGATCTTTAGAGAGAGTGGAAGGGAAGGGAGAGACAGAGAGTGAGAAACATCGATGTGAGAGAGACACATCGATTGGTTGCCTCCTGCACATACTCCAACCAGGACCCAGCCTGCAACCAAGCTTCCTACCCTTGACTGAAATCAAACCTGAGACCCTTCAGTCCTCAAGCCGCCACTCTATCCACTGAGCCAGATTGGCTGGGGCTTGACTTTCTTCTTTCAAGGCAATAAATATTTCTGCCTCTCTCATTGCTTTAGACATGAGGTGAAGACCCTGGCTGTGTCTAGTGGCAGAAGTTTCCTGAAGAAGTTTGGAGAGACTTTGGGCTCAGATGCAGGGGGGCAGGATTGATGACTATTGAACTTTAATATCATCTTATTGAGTATTTAAAAAGCAAATTAAACCCACAATGACATATCATCTCACACCTGCCAGAATGGCTATCATCAATAAATTAACAAACAAGTTTTATCTTAACTGGTTTGGCTCAATGGATAGAGCATCAGCCTGAGTACTGAAGAGTCCCGAGTTCGATTCCAGTCAAAGGCACGTACCTCAGTTGCAGGCTCAATCCCTGGCGATGTTTTTCTCTCTGTGTCTCCCCCCCCCTCCCTTCCACTCACTCTAAAAATCAATGGAAAAATATCCCCTCAGGTGAGGATTAATAAAAACATCAAAACAACAACTACAAAAGGTGTTGTTGAGGATGTGGAGAAAAGGGAACACTTGTGCACTGTGGGTGGGATTGCAAATTGGTGCAGCCACTATGGAAAATTGTATGGAGGTTCTTTAAAAAATTAAAAATGAAACTGCCCTATGACCCAGCAATTCCTCTTCTGGGAATATATCTAAAGAAACTTAAAACACTAATTTGAAAGAATATATGTTTCACTATGTTCAGGGCAGCATTATTTACAATAGTCAAGATTTGGAAGCAGCCTGAAGTAGATGAGTGGATAAAAAAGCTGTGGAATACTACTCGGCTGTAAAAAAGAAGGAAATCTTACCTTTTGTGACAGCATGGATAGACCTAGAGGACATTATGCTGAGTGAAATAAGTCAGATAGAGAAAGACAAATACCGTATGATTTCACTTACATATGGAATCTAAAGAACAAAATAAACTAACATGCAAAACAGAAACAGACTTGTAGATACAGATGAGAGGGGGGTAAGGAGGCTGAATGAAAAAGGTGAAGGGATTAAGAAGTACAAATTGGTAGTTAGAAAATAGCTATGGGATGTAAAGTACAGCAGAGGGAATAGAGTCGATAATATTGCAATAACTATGTATGGTGCCAGGTGGGTACTACTAGTAGAATTATTGGAGGGATTACTTTGTGAATTATATAATTATCTAACCACTATGCTATACATCTAAAATTAATAAAAAATGATATTGAGTGTATACTTTAAGTAAAAAATAAAATAAAATAAACTAGTAAATGCTATTTACTGGTTTCAATATTGAAAAATGTGTTCTCTACTTACCTATTTAGCAACCACTTGACAGTGAACTTCCTCTCCTTTGGGGAGAGACTTTAGCACTGCATTTAGTAGGATTATTTTTGAAAGTGACAAAATCCATCATTCTGGAAGACATTTTTTGAGAAAGGCATAGGGCATTGAGTCATCTCCTTTCTTTCATGCTCAAGTTTCTCCTTCTGTCCTCAGAAAGTTCTTTCCCAGACCAGCTTAGGCTATGCCACCTTGACAAAAATATTCCATTACCTCTAGGTGACCTTTTTCTGAGACTTGGGAATGGAGTGTTTCAACTATAGGTCAGGCACTGGGTGACTTTACTGGTGCTCCCTGAAAGACAAGGCTGATGAATAGCATTTGAACCCTGTTTCCCTAATCCTTCAGGCAGAATGAGAGGCTCTCCATAAGGGTAATCCTGAGTGATTCATGATGCCTGCTTCAGCACAGTCACACATCGTATAAATACAAATTGACAGTTCGCACACTGGCCTCATGGTGGTATTTACTTAAAACCCTCTCAAGTACACTCCCAATGGCGGCCGCGGGACAGCTCGCTGGTTAAGGCTACAAACAAAGGCACCAATTTGCTGTATCCAGCCTCCAGAACCAGCCTTTTGAACACTCAGCTCTCTTTTTGTGCCACTTGGCACTTAACACCCATTAGGTCAGGCAATTGGCTTGTTAGTTGATTGCAAGGATAGTCATTAAAAATAAACAAACAAAAAGGTAGTAAACTGAGATCTGTGGATCATTCCTCTGGCTGTCCTGAAGTTTTGAAGGTGGAGCAAAAAAAAAAAAAAAATGGAGACAACGAAATAGTAAAGAGGTGGGAACTAGGTGGGCTACTTAACAACCTGTTAAGAGAGAGTTTGAGATGCTTTGGAACACAAATAAAGCCCTAATCGGTGAACGTGTAAATAGAAAAAACTCATATAGAAACCCCCAAGAAAATATTTACTTCCATTATTTTACAAAAAATCTTGTAGGTAATAATGAAAAACCAGTAAGCAAATGCCAACTGTTGTTGATGGATATTAGTGTTTTCAACGTTGGCAACCCCACTGCTTCAAAGAAAAGGTCAAAAACAGAAACACTGTTCATTTAGAGCAACGTGAAGGTCATCCACACAGCAGCATCTGGACTGCTAACCTTGGACTCAGGAGGAAAAACATATGAAGCAGGATTTGGAGAAGAGTGGAATTTACGTAAATAAAGGCAGAACCAACTCAGAACTGCCTCAACACCAGCTTTTACGCAGGCTCCTTTGGTGGTTAAATGTGGTGTGAAATAACCTTTTTAATGGTCCTGGGGAGCCTTGATTTCCTTTTTGTGTAAGCCCATTATGTGTTCACTTGAAAGGACTCCTTTCTGGTTTTCCCTGACATCCACCCTAAGGCTTCCCCCTTTCTTGTCCGGAGCATGAAGCAGCACCCTTTGGAGACCAGGGAGGAAGGAAAACGCCACCCAAGCAGACAGAGAGCTGGCGAGGCTCCAGGCCAAAGGCCTCCAGGAGGGAGCTGTGTTCTTCAAATCACCTGTTTTTACCCTTTGTGAATAACCATGATATTATTTTATTACTATTATTAGTTGATAATTCCCTTTTACCATTTGGATCATCCCTTGGCTTATACTCTCTACACTAAAGTTTAAAAAGTAGAACAAAAAATAAATCAAGGCTATAGAATAGTAACAGAGGTGGAAAAGGATGAGCAACTAATAACATGCTAAGAGAGTTGCAGACACTCAAGCATGAATAAAGCCCTAATATGTGTTGTTGACACAGTGCCACATCAGAGCCCAACAATTTGTTTACTGGGTTCTGTCAGGTGCATAAACAATCTTCTAAGTGACAATGACAATCAAGGTACCTTCGGTTTCTGATTGGTTTGATTTGCTAATAGCTTGTTTGGTTTGAAAGTACTCCCAGGAAAAGAGACCAAAGTCTTATAGTTTATATCAAACATAATTTTACCATTTCTAAGTGAGTACTTACACTATTTAGTTCAACAGAACCTGAAGATAAAATATACCAAAAACACAATATTTTTCTCTTAAAAATATTATTTATTTATTTATTTATTTATTTATTTATTTATTTATTTATTGGTACACCGTTCCCAGAAGTACTGCAATACTGGGTCGATGTATGGAAAGGATGGAGCAAGCTCCTATTCCAACTCCTAGCTTAAAAAAATCTATCGGGAAGGCCGGGGAGGGTTGAGGGGCGGGAGGGGAGGGGTAAGAGATCAACCGAAGGACTTGTATGCATGCATATAAGCATAACCAATGGACATAAGACACTGGGGGGTATGGGAGGCCAGGGGATTGTTAAGGGCGGGAAAAAAAGGAGACATATGTAATACTCTTTGTAATACTTTAAGCAATAAAACAATTAATATAAAACAAACAAACAAACAAAAAAAACACACAATAAAAACCATTTCGAGCCCTGGCCAGTCTGGCTCAGTTGGTTGGGCATCATCCCCTGCACTGACGGGCTGCCAATTTGATTCCCAGTCAGGGCATATGCTCAGGTTTGGGGCTTGATCCCCAGTAGGGGGTGAAATAGGAATTTTAGGGCTAAAATAGGACAGGTTTAGGACATTTTAGAAATTTTGGAAATTAAGGGGACCATGGAGGAAGTACAGGGCTGCAGAGCAGCAGAAGGTATATTTCCATAGAATGGGGAAGCTGAAAAGCTGCAACAGGTACATTTCCATAGAATGAGGGAGCTGGGAACAACAAAAGGTCTAATTTACAAAATGAAGAGAAGAAAGCCCTTCATCCAGAAGAAGAAGAAAGCCCAAAGGGAATAGGAAAACAATAAGGAAGGAGTGGGGGAGAACCTCACATATCCCATATGAGTTTCAATCTTTGAGCCTAGGAGTTACTATAGTAACCAGTCTAAGGGAATAGTGACCAATCAGAGGGGATATCAAGGCACCAGGATCTGCAGCCCTTATAATCCATAGGGAAAAATAACTCAGTGGGAACCTAAAAAAAAAAAAAAACTATCCTATATAATAAAAGCCTAATATGCAAATCGGCTGAATGTCAGAACAACAGGTGGAACGACCAGTCGCTATGATGTGCACTGACCATCAGGGGGCAGACACTCAATGCAGGAACTGCCCCCAGCCCACAGGCCCCAGGGCAGCCAAAGTGGGTGCCTGCGGCCCCCACACCTCCCCGGTCACCCCGCCAGTCACCTCAGGCTGGCCAAGATGGGTGCTAGCAGGTGTCCCCCTGCCCCCCAATCACCCTGCCAGTCACCCTACAGATTGGCCCTGATCGCTGGCCAGGCCTAGCGACCCTACCCATACACGAATTTCATGCATCAGGCCTCTAGTTTAATATATTGTCCTCAGATAGAGGACGCATCAGATATTAAACTGATAAGAACAGATACTACACTTGATCTTAGCCTTAAGGCTGAGAAGCAATTAAAAACATTTTTAAAAAGAATGAGAAATGAAGCCACAGACTGGGAGAAAAATACTTGCAAAAGACACCTCTGATAAAGGACTGTTATCCGAAACATATAAAGATTTCTGAAAACTCTGGACCTCACCCAGTAGCTCAGTTGGTTAAACCATTGCCCTAATACATCAAAGTTGCGGGTTTGGTCCTCAGTCAGGGCACATAAAAGAATCAACCAATGAATGCATAAATAAGCAGAACAACAACTCGATGTTTCTCTGTCTGTCTGGCTGTCTCTGTCTCTCTTTCCCTTCTTCTTTCTCTCTCTCTAAAAATCAGTAAATAAAAATTAAAAATACCCCTCAAGTATAAGAAAACAAACAACTTGATTGAAAAATGGGCAAACACTGCAAGAGACGCCTCACTAAAGAAGATACACAGACAGAAGATAAGCACATGAAAAGAAGCTCCACATCATGTATCATCAGGGAAATACACAGGAAAACAATGTAATACAACCATACACCTTTAAAATGGCCAAATCTGGAACATGAACACCACCAAATGCTGGTGAAGCTGTGAAACAACAGGAACTCCCACTCACTGCTTGTAGGAATGCAACATGGTACAGTCATGTTGGAAGATAATTGGTGTTTTCTTACAAAATCTAACATATTCTTACCATATGATATAACAATCATGCTCCTTGGTTTTTACCCAAACGAGTTGAAAAGTTATGTCCACACAAAAACCTGAACATAGATGTTTATAGCAGCTTTATTCATAATTGCCAAAAATTAGAAGCAACCAAGATGTCCTTCAGTAGGTGAATAGATAAACTGGTATATCAGAAATTGAAATACTATTCAGCACTAAAAAGAAATGAGCTGTCAAGATATGAAAAGACATGGAGGAACCTTAAATGCATAGTATTACTAAGTGAAAGAAGCCAATCTGAAAAGGCTTGATTCCAATTATATGACACTCTGAAAAAGGCAAAATTATGGAGACAGTAGAAATATCTGTGGTTTACTAGGGTTAGTAGGAGGGAGGGATGAATAGGTGGAGCACAGAGAATTTTTAGGGCAATGACACTGCTCTGTATGATACTATAATGATGAATACATGTCATTATACATTTGTCCAAGCCCACAGAATATATATCACCAAGAGTGACCCAAATGAAAACTATGGATTCTGGGTGATGATGACTTATCCCTCTGGTGAGGGATGTTGATAATGGGGGAGGCTGAACATGTGCGGAGGCAGGGTGTGATAGGAACTCTGTATCTTCCTCTTAACCTTGCTGTGAACCTAAAACTGCTCTAAGAAAAGAAAACCTTAAAATTAAAAAAGAATTCTGACCGTCCATGGGCATTTAAATTGTATAGTTTGTGCAAAATGAAGTAGGGACATGTTCACATTTGATGGCAGAGAGGTCAGCATCCTCAAGGACTCGAGGTAGCCCATCTTCTGGTCTGGGAAGGTGCTTGCATAGTGCAGAGGTGACCTGGTTCACCTTCCAGTAAAGCCTCCTCAGCCATTCAACAAAATTCATTCAACATGTATTTGTGGAGTCTTCTGTGTGTTCTCATGTTCTTCTTGAATTTTTTAAAATATATTTTATTTATTTTTTACAGAGAGGAAGGGAGAGGGATAGTTAGAAACATCAATGAGACAGAAACATCGATCGCTGCCTCCTGCACACTCCCTACTGGGGATGTGCCTGCAACCAAGGTACATGCCCTTGACTGGAATTGAACCTGGGACCCTTGAGTCCGCAGGTTGATGCTCTATCCACTGAGCCAAACCGGTTAGGGCTCTTCCTGAATTTTTATTCAGTGAAACCTACTGTCCTATAGTGCTCACTCATTCACATGCTCAAGGATGACCTTTTTTCAAGGTGAAGGATTCTGAGTTGTCTCATCCCCTCAAAAAGTGAGCAGGAGAGAAGCATAAGGAGAGAAGCCGGTGCCTCACGTACCCTTTCTTAAAGCTGATGTGGGAAAATTCTTATTTATTCCTCAAAAAACAATTCATAGAGCGGACTCTCAGAAAGTTTATGCAAAACCACCTCTCACCCTGGAGCCCTTTATGACTAAGGTAATCCACGCATCACGAAGCTCTGCTATAATTAACAAGTTGACAATTTTGCCATAACCTGCCCTTGGCCAGAGATTCTGGATGACACAGGAGTATACCATCTGGGGGAGGACCTTTGGTTGACTGGAAAGAGGGACTCCGAGGAAAGAAAGACAGGCAAGTGAAAGATGGGGTCATGAAAAACCAGAGAGTACAAAAGCTAAACCAGCACCTTCCTGCATCTTCATCCACTGAATGAAATAACCAATGAAAATAGGGAGTTTGACTGGCAGAGGGAATTTTGACTTCCTTGTGCCATTTCCCGACTTTATGTTAATTTTACATTCCTTTTGTTCACCCCCCCCCCGCCCCCGACTCCCCCTGTATTTCTGACAAAGCAACTAACAAGAGAATTTAGTTAGCAACACCATCCCATATCTCAGGTAGTCCTAGAGGCACTGGGCGAAGAGAGGAAATAGAGCAGGGAAGTCTTCAACATTGAAAACACAGAACCAACAAAAATACTAAAGTCAATGTTTTTCTGGCAAGGATGTGGCTATGATCTTATCAGATGATTTTGAGGCATGGTGCACAAATCTGACCACCTCAAACTTTTTAGTCGTTTGAACCTTTGAGTTTATTTTGGATAGCACCAACTCTTACCATCCTCAAAGTGTCCATTGCAACATTCCAGAATATAATTTATTTAGTCCTTCACTCCTTGTCATTTGGGGTATTTATTTTTCAAGCAAGTAAAGCGTGATACTTGGAAGAGCAGAGTAATTTGCAGTTAAATGGAAGAGTACAAACAATTAAACAACATTTCAAAGTACAGAAAAAAAATGCCATTATGGCAGCTCAAATGGTGTTTTTTCCTTCCTATAGATCATGGAATATGAGTCAACCCAGCCTAGAGGTTGACCTGAATTTTGGCATAATTACACACATAAAAATTTGGATTTCAGCCCAATGTAGAAGTTACCCTTCTCACTGCAGCTGCTGCCCTTCAGGGCTGGAAGAATTCTAATTCCCAATTGAAAGACATCCCTGGCAGGATCTGAGGCTGGTTGAAGTCATCTCTGTGCAGTCAGACCTATTAAGTACAGCATGGGTGGGAGGGTCCAGGCTACCGGTACCCTGAGGAGACAGGTCTGCATCTGAGGTTCTTTGCTGCAGCCACAAACCCAATCTAACTGGCCTGAGCAGAAAATTCATTAAAGGGTGTTAGGTAGCTCCCAGAAGCTCCCGGAAGGCTAGAGAACGAGGCTCAAAAACTCTTCAGCCAAGAACAGTCCCCAAATTGCCCCTTCAAGGTGCTGCAGGTACAGTCCCGGAACCCAGGACCAACGTGCCCAGCGGACACCACAGAGACCACTTCCCACCAGCAGCTCATGAAAACATATGAAGAGAAAACATATTATGACATAATTTAAATACATTCCCTTAGCATTGATCCTCATGGACTCATTTCTATTGTATGTTGCTTTCTGACTTCAAAAATAATACGTGTTTATTGTGGAAAATGTGCAAGATATCAACAAATATTTTAACTTTCTAAAATTTTATCACACAGGAAATGTATACATCTTGCTGTATAAATTCACAATCTATATTCTGTGTATGACACACACACACACGTTCAGATCACTTTCCATAGAACTTTTATAATCTCGACTTTAAACAAAGTAAATGGCTTAATTTTTTATAATCATAAAAGTAATATCTGTTTATTATAAAAAACAAAAATAGTGAAAACTGTAAAGGAGAAAAATAAAATTATCTGTAACCCCACCGCCAAATGAAAACTGCTGCTGACAACATTTTGTTGTATTATCTACATTTTTTCTCCCCTGTTTACATAAATAGATTAAATTAGATAGATTTTAAATGTAATTTTCATTCTTTTGTAATCTTTTTTATCTAACAAAATAATAAAGCAGACATTTCTCTTATTAAATATTCTTTTACAACATGATTTTTTAAGTGACTGCACACAATTTCATCATATAATTGTTCCATTATTTACTTAGCAATATCTCTATTGTTCTATTTAAGTAGTTTATTTTCTACTAATCACTCCGGGTGTTTGGGTTGGTATTGAACATATTTAAAAATGGAGCCAAACTTTTACAGAGAATGGCCTTCATTGAATCATCAAGAATGAGAATGGGAAAAATAAAGTCAAATCAAGAATAAAATAGTCTATATAGGACTTTATACTTGATGATTGGTTTCAGGCATGTGCAGCAACTACTCTGTAATTGTTGTGAAGGTATTTTCATCACTTTTGAGCTATCCACAGCTTTTGACATAGCAGATTGCTCCTTGAAATATGTTTTCACTTCTTGCATGGCATATTCCTTTGGTTTCCTCCTACCACAGGTTGCTCACCACCAGTCTCCTTTGCTGCTTCTCCATCTCCCCAACTTCTTAATATTGGGGTGACCTAAGGCTCCTTCCTCAGACCTCTTATGTTCTCTATCTGTGCCTTATGTGATGTCAGCCTGTCTCATGGTTTAAACACCATCTATACACTGACAGCTTCCAAATGGACAAGTGCTTCACCTGACCGCTCTTCTAAACTCTGACTCACATTTCTGCACTCCTACTTAAGATTCTCACTTAGTTTCTCAAAAGTAACATGCCTGAAACTGAATTCTAAATTATCACCACTCCAAACCTACTCCCACCACAGCCTTCCCCATCTCAGTTCATGGTAACTCTATTATTTTTGTTTCTTAGAGCAAACATCATTTATTCCCAAACATATATCTCTCTTATGTGTACTAGACTCATATATTCAGTTACCAACTTGACATCTCTACTTGACAGACATCACAATCTTATCAGATCCAAGGAGACACCTCCAAACCTTCTCCACCTGCAGTCTCCCCATCTTGGTTGATGGCAGTTATACTCATTTAGTTACTTGGTCAGAAACCTTGGAGTCCTTCTTGACTCCTCTCTTTCACACCCGCATCCAAGCTGTCAGCAAATACTTCTGACTCTGCTTCCAGAATACAACTAAAATGTATTACCTCTCACTCCTCTGCTTTCTTCAAACAACCATCACCGCTCACTTGCGTTATAGCACACTGACTCTCCACTGGTCCCCCTGCTTCTACCTTTGCTCCCCTGTCTATTCTCAATACAGCAGCTAAAGTGTGACTCTTTTCAAATCTCTTCTCAATATCAGAACCTCCCAGTGGTTTCCCATCAGAATCGTCACATTTGTCTAAAGGGCCCTTGCCTACTCTTATTGCTTTGAACTTGCCAATGACTCACTTTGGCCTCTGCTGTTTCTTAGACATGCACTCAAGAGCTCTCACCTGTGTTCTTTGTGTGCACTTGTATTCTTTCCACCTCCAGCACTCCACTCTGATATCGTGGTGGCTGGCTCCTTCACCTACGTCATTCTTTGCTAATGTTTACTGAATACATCCTGTGAGATTGGACATCTGCTAGGAATATGACATCATTTCATATAATCCTCATAGCTATTGTATGAAAAGATAGATTTCCACATGGCAGTGCATATAACATTTCTGAAATATTAAATCAATGTATTTTTATTCCTAATAACCTCCAAGTTTTTCTGATTCTCCACAAGCTTCACTGATTGATATTGAGGTTCTAGACAGCTCTAACATTAGCATTACAATAAGATTCATGCTTTTGGTGTTCTCATATTTATGGTATTATATACACAAGATAATATACATAATACAAAATATATAATATACATTATATACATAATCCCATGGGAAAAGCATATAGTTAGAAATATATATTTCTTCCAAAATCAATGAAGAAGTTCTTTAAAGTCCTTTTTATTGTCATTAGTGTTGTTATTATTATTATTTTCAGTTGTTATACCTTGGTGGTCATCTTTGTGCATAAATCTTGATTTGTATTTTAGGTTGTTACTTTAGGATAAATTCCTTGAAGTGAAAATACTAGAGCATTGAGAGCATTATAAGGTACTTAATACATTTTGCTAAATTGTGCTCCAGTCTGCATTCTCTCTAGTTGCTGTGATTTAGAGAAAACCGGGGACTGTAGCACTACATAGTTATGCCAAAAATGGGAGGTGACTTTTCAAGGCCCATAACCAAAAAGCCAAGGGCATTAAGGAATATGAGCATTAGTAGCCTGGTGAACTCTCACAAGTTTTTGTATGAGAGAATAACTGAGTGGAACATGGGAGAAACATAAATTGGTGACAGGAAAGTAAAGCAGGATGTAGTTAATTTTAAAAGAATGGGTTTTGAAGTTCAAGGATAGAAGAACCCATAGCTGTAAATAACAAATGACGGTGTATGCATTATTATTTCCATTTTTATAGATGAGAAAATGAAAGAGGTTTGAGTTATGCCCAAGGTCACATAGCCTATTAGAGACAGAGTTGAGATTTCAATCAAGGCCTTTCTTCTTTGCTCATGTTCTGTATTATCTCTCAATGTTTATATATTGTTTCCACTACTTAAAGGGGTACAGGCATCACATGTTAGCTAACAAGATAATTTAGGGTGGAATATACTCTCTTCCAGCGTATTCAGCTATGGAACAATTGGACCAATCTTGCTTTGATATCAAAGGCAATAGTCAAGCTTACATGATGGTTGATCAGCATACGAGGCCTGGGGGTAAGTCTATTCTGCACTTGTTTTGTACAGCCTGTGAGCTAATGGTTTTATATTTTTATTTATTTATTTAGTTTTTTAAAATATATTTTATTGATTTTTTACAGAGAGGAAGGGAGAGAGACAGAGAGTCAGAAACATCGATGAGAGAGAAACACCGATCAGCTGCCTCCTGCACATCTCCCACTGGGGATGTGCCCGCAACCCAGGTACATGCCCTTGACCGGAATCGAACCTGGGACCTTTCAGTCCGCAGGCCGATGCTCTATCCACTGAGCCAAACCGGTTTCGGCAATATATTTTTAAATGGTTTCAAAAAAATTAAAAGTATCAATACAGTTTCATGACACTTAAGAAAATGTATGAAATTAAAGTTTCAGTATCCATAAATAATGTTTTGTCTAGACACAGCTATGCCATCATTTTCATAACTGAGTAGTTTACATCATAGACCGCATGGCTCACATGGCTAAAACTGTTACTATCAGGCCTTTCACAGAATTTTGCTGACCCCCAAATTTAGTTCATAGACATCATATCTCAGTGACCCAGATGAAATTACACCAACAGTGACAGCCCTGTTTTCTACCTGACAGTATGTTCTTTAAAAACTCTTTGATTGTGTTTGGTTATTGAACCAAGAAAAATGGGAGATTTCACTACTTCATCTTCAGAGTTTGTTCATCTGAAGAGTCTTATTGCCATAATGTATTGGCCACAAAAAACTTTCAACAATTTGTGTCAGGACAGGTTTGGAACTGCCCACGGTCACTTGAGAATCAGATGTCACTTTGCCTCTTTTTGACATTTGAATATGCCTGTCAGCTGAAGGACTGACTAGGTGGACATGAATACTGATGTTAAATCTGTGGCCAGACAAAGCATGTGCTTTGGGTGTTCCGTTCTGTGAATATACCACAATTTATTTATCTATTCTATGGTGCATTTGGATTATTTCCAGGTTTTACTATATAAACAATGCTGCTGTGAGCATTCTTATGGATGCCTGTAGAATACACACACAGGTTTCTTTAGGGTAGATATACTTAGAAGTAGAATTCCTGAGTTGTATGGTATATAGATTCCACTTTTGCAAGATCCTGCCAAACAATATTTTCTAAAGTGGTTGTACCTATTAACATTGCTAGTGTATGAAATTTTCTGTTGCTCCGGGTCATTGAAATTTTCAGACTCTAATTTTGCCAATCTAGTTTTAATATGACTTTCCCTAATTGCTAATGAGATCGAGCTACTTTTCAATGTTTATTGGGTATTCAGATGCTCCTTTTGTAAAGTCCTTTGCCCATTTTTCAAATGGATTGTTTATCTTTTGCTCATTGATTCATAAGAGTTCTTTGCATAATCTGGACATTAGCCCGTTATTGATATCGCAGAGAACTCTTCCATTGTCCTTTCACTCTTTATGGTGTCTTCTGATGAACAAGAAGTCCTGATTTTACTGTGGCTGAATTTAACAATCATTTCCTTTATGGTTTGTCTTTATATGTGTTGCTTTAAAAAATAGTTTCTACCTTGAAGTCATTAAGGTGTTTTATATTAGATATTTAATTAACCTGGGATTGGCTTTTGTGTATGGTACATTTCTTAATTTTCAAATACCTAGAGGTTTTCTAGTTATCTTTTTGTTTTAATTTGTAGTTTAATTACAGTCTGGTGAGATAATATGATAATTTTTGCAATTGGTTAAAACTTACTTTATAACTCAGTGTATGGTCCAATATTATAAAAGCTTAAAAAGAACTTGTATTCTACAGAAATTGGATGAAGTGTCCTACATAGATATGCCTATTAGGAAAAGTTTATTATTCATGTTGTTCAAACTTTCTATATTTTTTCTCATTTTTGCTTGATATATCAATTATTGAATAAGTTGTATGAAAAATATCTCACCAGGATTGTAGATTAGTTTATTTTTCTTATAGTTTCATCAGTTTTCGCATTATGTATTTTAATCCTGTGTCAGAGGTACAAATAGACATGCAACTGTTATATCTTCTTTGTGACTCTATCATCTTATTTTATGAAGTGACCCTTTTTAAATTAAGTATTTGATATTAGTATAACTCATACCACCTTTGCTTTTGGTCAACATTTAAATGTATATTCTTTTCCATTATTTTGTTTAATCTTTCTATATCTTGTTTTAAATGTGTTGCTTGAAAACAGCTTATGGCTGGATTTCACTTTGTTTTATCCAGTATATCAATCTTTGCCTTTAACTAGAAGCATTTATTCTGTTTACTATAAATGGAATTGCTGGTGTATTTGGATTTGAACCTTTTACGTTTTCTTCTTTTTTTGCCTTCTTTGAATTGATAAATATTTCCCCATTCTATTTTTTCCCTCTACTAGTTTGAAATTTGTATTCTTTATTTCTATTCAATCACTGTCTTAGACATTGAAACATGCTTATTAATTTAACAATGCTTAAATTAATTGATATCTTTATTTTCCTCTAAAACATCCAAGAATCCTCATTCTGTGCTCCTCTAGCAACCACGAATCTGTTCTCTGCATCTATGTTCTCTACATCTCATCGATGTTTCTGACTCTCTATCCCTCTCCCTTCCTCTCTGTAAAAATTCAATAAAATATATTAAAAAAAAGAAGTCATATTTCACTGTTTGAACAAAGACATGGAATGGGACAACACAGGACATTTGGGGATATCAGTTGGTCAGAGTGGATGGGTCAGAACATAGATGTGTGTGCATGCATGTACATAGCATGTGGAAACTGACAGTAATAGCAAGGGAGATGGCACAGAGCCTGTAGTGGCAAAATAGGCTATAAATGCAGCTTATTTATCAGGGTCCAGAGAGACAGAAACAATGGGAATTGGCTTATGTATTTGTAGTCTTGGTGAACTCAAATTCTGATGGGGCAGGCTGGAAGGCTCGAGGCTTTAGTTTGAGTCCAAAGGTTGTCTGCTGGAGAATTTGCTGTTGCTCGGAGAGGCCAACCTTTTGTTCTATTCACGCCTTCAATTGATTGGATGAGGCCCACCCACATGAGGGAGGACAATCTGCTTTACTTAAAGTCCACTGATTTAAATGTTGCTCTCATCCAAAAACACCATCGCAGAGATGCCCAGGTTAATGTTTAACTAAGTATCTGACCACTGTGGTTCAGCCAAGTTGATATATCAAATTAACCTTCACAAGTAGATTGGGGGCAAAACTGTAGAAGAGTTTAAATGCCATCATGGGAAGATGGGATTCCATTCTCTTTTGAGTTGAAAAACATGTTGAGACATTTGAGAAGGATGATAACTCTGGTAAATGTATGAAGGATTGACTGGCATGCAGAGAAGAGTACTGTAAACATAAAACAGTAAGGTTTTTACACCAGGGAAAGGATGGAATGGAGTCTATTTGCTATTTGTTTTGTGACTACAGGTGAATTGCTTAAGCTCAGTTTCCTCACCTTCAAAATGAGGACAAAAATAAGACCTGCTTCATAGTGTTATGACATCTCCTTGGACAATGCGTCTTTCCTGCCTTCCTTGGGGAGCTAGTGGAATTGACCAGAGGACCGCCCCTATAGGAGCCAGCCTTCCTGATGGGTCCCAGCAGTCCCTGCTGCCTGGTCATCACACCCATGTGTAGTCCTCTCCTCACCCACATGGTCCCGGGGTCTGTCTGTGTGACCAGCAGTGTTTGGCAGAAGTGATTTGTCACTTCTGAGATCAGGTCATGAAAGACTGCGGCTTCTGTCTTGGATGTTCTCACACTCTCTGGCTCTCTAGGATCATCAGGAGAAATAAGCTGCCATGTTGTCAGTAGCCCTATGGAGAGACCTTTGTGGTGAGCAGCTGAGGCCTCCAACCAACAGCCAGGGAGGAACTGGGACCAGACACCTGGTGAGCTGGGCCTCTACCATTCTTGTCAAATGGCTGACAGTTGGACTGCAGCTTTGGGAGTGACCCAGCTAAGCCATTCTGATTCTGT
>NW_005871095.1:1382549-1383956 GCF_000147115.1 Myotis lucifugus | reverse complement strand
GGCGGGGGGAAGGAGGTAATCCGTGGGGTGGAGCTTTAGAGAAGAGAAAGAGAAGGGCGGTGTTAGAGAATGAATATTCTGTGATGACCCAGAAAACATTTGAGTGCGATGCCTAGGAAAAGGCTAAGAAGCGCGGCTGCACCCTTCATGTTGTAGAAAAGGATGAAGTAGCCAGACCAGGTGCACAGTGCCCTTGCCCCGCCTCCCTCACGTGCCCCCCAACACCGTAACACAGGCGTGGGCAATCACCTGGGGCTCCCACTAGCTGGGACTGAACTTCAGTGCAAGCCTGTGTGTGTGCCGCCTCTGGACATCCTCAGGCCTACAGGCGCATAGCTTGGCAAGTAGAATGTGCCTTTGTGTGAAGGGAAAGGCACCTCTTCTTCCACCTGGACACAGGCCAGTGCCAGGGCTCAGGGCTTGGCAAGCAAACCACCAGCTGGATCTCAGCCCGCACCTTCCTCTGGGTCAGCTGCCTTGTGCAATGTACAAGCCGCACAACTGTCCTGGCGCTAAGCAATGAGCTGAACCCTTCTAGAAAAAGCTGCTTAAACATTTATGTAGATTTGGTGCAGGGGAGGCAGGAGAGCCAGAGGGATTTAGAATCAATATGGAGTCTCCTTGCTATTTGTTTTGTGACTGCAGGTGGGTTGCTTAATCTCTCTGAAGCCCAGTGTCCTCACCTTCAAAATGAGGAAAAAAATAGGATCTGCTGTATAGTGTGGTGACATCTCATTGGATAACGTGTGTTTTCTTGCCTTCTCTGGAGAGCTAGTGGAATTGACTGGAGGACTGCCCGCAGTGGCTTGTTATGGAAGGGCTGTGAGGAGCATCCATGCACTGGTGATTGCCCATGTGGATATCCCTTAATTTCCCTTCCCAGAGAATAGAGAGTGAGACACTGCACCTTCAGAGAGGCCTGCCACCCTGTTCATATGCATATAGTAGCTAAATATTCACTCCAATGCTGCTCCTTTCCTGGAAGAAATCCAAGGCTCGTCCCTCCCTCCTTTTCTTTCTTTCTTTCTTTCTTTCTTTCTTTCTTTCTTTCTTTCTTTCTTTCTTTCTTTCTTTCTTTCTTTCTTTCTTCTTTCTTTTAAAATAAAAAGCCATTTTTCTGCTCTTACCTCCCCTACAAATTCCTTGTTTTTTTTAAAATTGTTTTATTGCTTAAAGTATTACAAAGAGTATTACATATGTCTCCTTCCCCCCCCCCCCGCCCTTGAAAATCCCCTGGCCTCCCCTACCCCCCAGTGTCTTATGTCCATTGGTTATGCTTATATGTATGCATACAAGTCCTTCGGTTGATCTCTAAACATCCCCCCCCCCCCCCCCACGCGAAAAAAACTTTGTGGGGGCTCCAAAAAAAATTATAAAAAATATTTTAAAGCAGTGCCCCCCCCCCCC
>NW_005871095.1:1342695-1381763 GCF_000147115.1 Myotis lucifugus | reverse complement strand
GTATGTTCTTGCCTCCTTTGTCAAATATTAATTGAGCCAAAGGTTCGGGTCGATTTCTGGGCTCTCCATTCTATTCCACCGATCAATATGTCTGTTCTTGTGCCAGTACCAGGCAGTTTTGAGAACAGTAGCTTTGTAATACAGCTTGATATCTTTGTATTGAGATCCCACCTACTTTGTTCTTTCTCAGGATCGCTGCAGCTATTCGGGGTCTTTTTTTATTCCAGATGAATTTTTGGAGAGTTTGTTCTAGGTCTGTGAAATATGCCATTGGTATTTTAATGGGAAGTGCGTTGAATTTATAGATTGCTTTGGGTAGTATGGACATTTTAATGATGTTGATTCTACCAATCCAGGAACATGGTATGTTCTTCCATCTGTTTATGTCTTCCTCTATCTCTTTTTTCAACGTCCTGTAGTTTTCTGAGTAGAGGTCTTTTACCTCTTTAGTTAAGTTTATTCCTAGGTATCTTAATTTTTTTGGTGCAATGGTGAATGGGATTGTTTTTTTAGTCTTTCTTTCTGTAAGTTCACTATTGGTGTATAGAAATGCCATAGATTTCTTGGTGTTAATTTTGTATCCTGCTACATTGCCAAATTCATTTATTAAGTTTAATAGTTTTTTGATGGAGTCTTTAGGGTTTTTTATGTATAATATCATGTCATCTGAAAATAAGGACAATTTTACTTCCTCTTTTCCAATTTGGATGCCTTTTATTTCTTCTTCTTGTCTAATTGCAATGGCTAATACTTCCAGTACTATGTCGAATAGGAGTGGTGAGAGTGGGCATCCCTGTCTTGTTCCTGTTCTTAGGGGAAATGGTGTTAGTTTTTGTCCATTGAATATGATGTTGCTTTGGGTAGTATGGGCATTTTAATGATGTTGAAATGGGTTTGTCATATATGGCTTTTATTATGTTGAGGTATGATCCTTCTATTCCCACCTTGCTGAGAGTTTTTATCAGAAATGGGTGTTGGATTTTGTCAAATGCTTTTTCTGCATCAATTGATATGAGTATGTGGTTTATTTCTTTCAATTTGTTTATGTGATGTATCACGTTTATTGATTTGCGGATATTTTACCATCCTTGCATCCCTGGGATAAATCCTACTTGGTCATTGTGTATGATCTTTCTGATGTACTGCTGGATCTGATTTACTAAGATTTTGTTGAGGATTTTGGCATCTATGTTCATGAGGGATATTGGCCTGTAATTCTCTTTCATTGTGTTGTCTTTACCTGGTTTTGGTATTAGGGTGATGCTGGCTTCATAGAATGAGCTTGGAAGTGTTCCTTCCTCTTGAATTTTCTGTAGTAGTCTGAGGAGGATAGGTTTTAGTTCTTCCTTGAATGTTTGGTAAAACTCCCCTGTGAAGCCTCCTCAGTTTTATATAATGCTCAGACTAAGGAGCGCTTCATGACCCTAGAGTTTAAAAGCAAACCAACCAACCCATCAATATAAGAAACAAAGATCGTCCCTAAGATGACCCTGAGCCACTCAAAGGTCAAGTGTCTAGTTCACGGTCACATAACATTTAGTGGCTGCAGTGGGGGTGTTATCTGAGAGTTCTGTATTCATTCATGCAGTGTGCACCCACCCCAGTCATGTGCCGTGCCTATGTGAAGATTGTATATACAGTAAATAGATATTTCTCAGATAAAGTTCTGGTAGAAAGAAGTTTTCTACTATGCCTTAGCCACTGGAAAAACATGATAGGTCAGAAAATAATTCTTTGAAAGGATAAACTTCTTGTACATTTGTAATCATTTGGCAGGTAGGATGCAGGTTGAGGCCAGCTGCTACATGTAAGATGAGAACTAAAGGAAAAGTGTTACAAGATACTCATGCAGATTTCACTTCACAGTGAGTGGTAACAGAAAAAAGATTATAAATAGCAGCAAAAAGGCTTGGGATTCAAACCCTATTTTTAGTCTTTTGAATGAATCTATAGATAAATGATTTGAACCAATATGCACAAAAGGACCAGTTGACAGCGGAACATGAAAACTGGTGCTGAGGACAAGGGAGTGTTAAGGCCTTCCACAAATCAGGAGCACCAGCAAACTCTGAGTCACTGAGAATTTTACAGGGAGATGTAAAGTTGTGGCCCCGAGGATAGGATTAAATGTAATAACCTGAGCATTTGGGGAAGGGTAAACAGCAAAAACAGAACCTCTCAGAACTGACTGATTTCATGTCGTATGCACATGAGCTGAAGTAATAGTAGAAGCCAGGAAAAATGGATGACAAGTGTTGGGAGGGGAAATCTAACAAAACCTCAAATCAATAGCAAATTATTGTGTTGTATGGATATGACGCACCATGAAAAATGGATGAGAAAGGTGGTAGCTCCTGTTGAGATTGCGTAATTTTAAATTAAATTTATTGGGGTAGTATTGGTTAATAAAATTATATAGGTTTCATGTATACAATTCTATAACACATCATCTGTAAATTCTATTGTGTGGTCACTACCCAAAGTCAAGTCTCCTTCCATCACCATTTATCCCCCCCCTTACTCTCTTCTACCTCTGCCCATCCCTCTTTCATTCTGGTAATCACCATACTGTTGTCAATGTCTATGAGTTTTGTTTTATAATTTTGCTTAATCCCTTCACATTTTTCACCCAACCCCTTGTCCCCCCTTCCTTCTGATTGCTGTCAGTCTGTTCTCTGTATCTATGAGTCTGTTTCTATTTTGTTTGTTAGTTTATTTTGTTCATTATATTCCATATATAAGTGAAATCATATGGTACTTGACTTCCTCTGACTGATATATTTTACTCAGTATAATACTCGCCAGGTTCATCCATATGGTTGCAAAAGGTAAGATTTCCTTCTTTTTTATGGCCAAGTAATATTCCATTGTGTAAATGTACCACAGCTTTTCTATCCACTCATCTACTGATGGGCACTTTCACTGTTTTCAAATCTTGGCTATTGTAAATAACACTGCAATGAACATAGGGGTGCATATATTCTTTTGAATTAGTGTTTCTGGTGTCTTTGAATATACTCCCAGAAGTGGAATTGCTGGGTCATAAAGCAGTTCCATTTTTAATTTTTTGAGGAAACTCCATACTGTTTTCCACAGTGGCTGCACCAGTCTGCATTCCCATAGTTCATGAAGGTTCCCTTTTTGCCACATCCTCGCCAACACTTGTTGTTTGTTGATTTAATGATGATAGCCATTCTGACAGGTGTGAGGTGATATCTCATTGTGGTTTTAATTTGCATTTCTCTGATGATTAGTGACATTAAGCATCTTTTCATTCTATTGGCCTTTTATATGTCATCTTTAGAGAAATGTCTATTTGGGTCCTTTGCCCATTTTTTAATTGGAATTTTTTGGTGTTTTGTTGTATTCACAGGTCTTTTCTATTCTGTTCTTTTTTGAGATCTTAAAGTTTACCTGTCTTTGAGTTAGCTAATCCTGCCTCTGTCTCATCAGTCTGATATTAAAACCATCCAATTCCTTCTTACTTTCAGATATTTTAATTTTTAGTTTCAGAGTTACTTTTGATTGTTTTTCATAGATTTCAATTGCCTGTTGAAATGCTCCATATTTTAGTTATTTGTCCACCTTTCCCTTTATTTTTTTAAAAACATGTTAATAACAGTCATTTAAAGACCTTCTCTGCTAATTCCAACATGTAGGTCATCTCTCTTCTCAAAATGGCTGTTTTTTTTCTCTGCTTCTTTACATGTCTTATAAATTTTTATTTTATGTTGGACACTATGTGTAAGAGAACAGTAGAGAACAATATTTATATTACTTTGACTCAGAGAGGATTTTCCCTTTAACTGTTTAATAAGATATGGGGATTTAGTCCAAATCTTCCCAATTCTTTTGGGAAGCTCTTTCACCTTCCAACTGCTTCTTGACTCAGCAAATGAACCGCAGGGGAAAATGGCCTTTGTGCATTTAGGGATCATGAGGTTTCCAAATTATCCTTCTAGCTCCATACAACCTCCAAAAGCTTTGGTCGTTTTTCTTTCTCACAGTAATGTCCTTGTATTCAGGCCAACTCGAGCCTCATCTTGCACTTAGAATTGGCAAACATCCCCAAGGTAGAAAGGAGCCAGTGGCCGCCTACTCATCTTGGAAGGGCTCTCCTGTCTTTGGTTGAGTTCATGTAGTCCTCTTTGCTTCCATAGCTTTCTGCTGTCTTGGTAATATAAATTTTTTGCATTTTGGCTGGCTTTTCAAAGTCGTTTTAGCCAGAGCAATGTTCTGTTGCTTTCTACTACATTTTACCTAGAACCACAGTTAATGAAACTATACTCTCTGATGGTAAGAATTAGCTTTAGTAGATGGATCTTAAGAAAACAAATAGTAGGTGTTTTCTCTTCTGAACTTCCATACTCTATGTCATAGATGTATAGTCTTATGAGTAGAATGTCTGTAATTTTTTCCTATATGTTAGTCCTATGTCCTCAAAGATAATAAGCTTCTAGTGGACATGGACAAATCTGATATTACCTAGAACAGTGCTAAACAGGTACTTTTTTGATTAGTTGATTGGTTGATGTTTTCCACTGGCATTTGACTACATCATTTGGATGGAGAGAAAAACCATATTGGGTTTGCAAAGCCTAGAACATGTGTAGTGAATTTAACCAAAGACATACACAAAAGTTATAATTGTTCACCATTCATGGGAAAAATGTAAAAGATACAGGAAATTTGCTAATTTAAACAATCTTCATTGTTTAAAATTGGATGAGCAGTTAGTAGAACTCTTTCCCCAAAGGTTGTTTAGATATAGGATAAATGCTTATTTGTCTTAAATTAGTTACTGTTTTTATTGTAAAGCAGTGGGATAGACTGATTCAACCTACAAAGATTTTTTTCTACCTCTCACCCTTCTGAAATTAATCAAATTATGCAAAGATTAAGAAGACCTGAGAAAAAAGCCACGTAAAGTAGGGAACTGGCTCTTGCATGATTTATTTGGCTTTTGAATTAAATTAAATTAAACCCAATGATATAGAACGACATGAAGTAAAGGTCTCATGACATAAAGAGTCTGAGACCTGGAAAGACTAAGAATTTGTAGATTAAGGTATCCTTGAGTCATTTACCTTAAATATGTATGTTCATTGCACAGAGTGTGCCTCAATTCTTCAATCATTCAAACTTAATGTTAGTTTGAATAGCATACTCTCAGAGGATCTTATACCTGGGTGGTGGATCATTTCAGTGTCAAAATCACAAGACACACCATTGTCATTGGAATTAAAAATGATTTTCTAATTTGTTTATGAGTGAATGGTTATGAAGGTACACAAAAAGGCATACTGCATGATTTGAAGATTGTTCATTAATTTGTGGTTGATTGAAGAATGCATTGTCTTTGGCTCCTAGAGTGCAAAAGAGAGCTTTCTACTGAGCAAGTGTGCATATTTCTTTGATTCTCACTTACTATTTATATATTATGTAGTCATCTGATGTACAGAAAACAAACTGAGGAGACTGACTGTAGATCATATGGGCAAAGTGTGCATTGTACATGAAGGAAAATATCCAACCACAGAAGACATTGAATGCTAGAACATCTGATTACATACACTCTGTAAATTAACATGTCAAATGTACAAATCCACATGCTTTAACATTTCATTTCTCCTTTTGACAGGAATTTTTCTGGACCATCTGATACTATTAATTAGAAATAGCAACTCCATCTCAGATGGCTGTACCCTAAGTTTTCCCTTTATGGATAATTTAGGTTTTGAAATTGTCCTTATGTTGGTTCTTCTGCTTGGGGAGGAATGATATTGTTACACTTGAGTTTGTAACTAGCCATTGGTAGGTATCTTACTGTCATTTGATAGTCTCAATGAATGTTAGAGACAAAGAGTCCTACTGTTGATTTTTTTAAAAAAATATATTTTATTGATTTTTCACAGAGAGGAAGAGAGAGGGATAGAGAGTTAGAAACATCGATGAGAGAGAAACATCGATCAGCTGCCTCCTGCACACCTCCCACTGGGGATGTGCCCGCAACCAAGGTACATGCCCTTGGCCGGAATCGAACCTGGGACCTTTCAGTCCGCAGGCCGATGCTCTATCCACTGAGCCAAACCGGTCAGGGCCCTACTGTTGATTTTATGGAGCACTCTCATTTATAGGTAGTGAAACAGATACAGAAAAGTCAAGCCTTTTGCTCAATGCCCCATAGCTCATTGGTGGCTGAGTTAAGCATGGAATCAGGGTCTTGGTGTCCTGGCTATGCACTTTTTCTGCAATTTTTGCCCTATAACCTCACAATTTTGACTTAATCTTGCTTTCTCATGGTGATTATACTCATGTTGATGCAATTATGAGTTCTGGAAAATCTTGTGCATGTGGATAATTAAAATAAACACCTTTCTTGAAGAAGGTCACTCTTCACATGTAATCAGAAGAGGTGGGACACATCCTTCAAAAATGTCTTCCCATAGACTTTCCAGAGGGTAAATGACATTCTCCCCAATTTACTTGATTCAAACTGTTGAGTCAAAATCTTGATCTGTGAACATTATATATCAAGTGGCTAGAAACACAGCAGGGAGAAATCAGCCTTCTTGCATTTTCTGTTAGGAGAACACCCTTAAATTATATTGAATTCTTGTCTTATAAAGCACCACATGGCTCTTTTGCTTTAGTGGCTGCTGCTTTGCCATGCAGGCTACTTGGAAAGTAATTAAATTGAACAGACACTGCCCTTGATTTAAAGTCAGAGGGGGAAGCAGTTAATTGAATAGAAATGACAGTTCTTCTTCTCCTTTTTAAAAAAGGCTATGCCAAACTTAGAGACAACTTAAAATATTAAAGGGAAACTGCCCTAAACGATAAAGGTGAATCATTGGCTTGGTGAGTACAATTTATTTTATTTCACTTGATAAACAAAGGAAACATATGAGTTCTTTGTGGTTCTCTGTGAACCCTTTCTCTCCATACAAATAGCCATTCGACTTTGTGATTCCTTGTCGCCTTGGTACAGAGGCTTTCAAACCTTTTCTCACTGGATTTTTCTGGTCTGTTTTCAGGTTGAAGGGGCATGTGTGACAGAAGCTGGGAAGTGAAAGATGGGATTGTTTTCTTGTCATCCTGTACTCTTGCCACCTGGCGACTGTGATTCTGATGAGTGGAGATACATAATGGCCACCTCAATGCAACATGCTCCTTTATTTCCTGGGGGTCAGGCACCAGGAGGACCAGGAGGGCACAAGATCTGTTGAAATGTGACCCTGTTTGGAGCAGGGGTGAGAGTTCCTCAGTATGTAGAAGATTGAAGAAAATGACTTCTAGGGAAAGCTCATAGCATTCTGAAATCAATAGCTAAAAGTAAAAAATGCTCATTTTCAAGAATAAAATATAATTAAAATGTCCCCAAGGGTGAATGAACAGAAGGAACTTTTTTTAAAAAAAAGAAAAATCAAACAATGGATATAAAATAAAAATGCAAAGTGAAAAAAATACATACATTTTAACTCTAAATTTTCTATATAGAGAGAGTTGTAGCTTTAGGATATTTATACTGAGTCTTCATAGCTTGGTCTATTCAATTATATTTTCCTTTGAATGATTCCTTTTTCATCTCAAGCCAAGTTCTTAACCTTCTGCACAGCCCAGGAGAGCTCCCCTGGAACCTGGTAGATCTGTGTAGAACAGAAGACAGAGTTGGGACACTGGTGAGGAAACCAGCATTTCTCCATGGTCCCATGGTTGTTCTGCAACTGGTAGACGTGGAAATCTTTTCACCTTTGAACTTAGAACAAAGCAACCCAGTATTAACAATAAGTTGGCTTCTGCATACTCTTTGGTAAGCCATTGTTTTTGCCACGGAGCCCAATTTTCTAGTCTGAAGGTCAGGGAACAGGCATGTGTAACCCTAGGGGAGGTGAATGGAGGGATGGAGGGATAAGAGGCCGCTGAGAGACACAGTGAATTTCTGGCTTTGCCACTATCTAGCTGTCCTTTAGGAGATGCCAACTTCCCTCTTTAGGCCACAGTTCCTTATGGTTGCAGAATGAAAGGATTAGATGAGATGATCACTAAAAGTTTTCTAGCTCTGACATGACTCTATGCCAACTCCTCCCCAGGGCATTTAAATGGTGGAATCAATATAAGTTCAAACAAAAACACATCTGAATTGCTGGCATGATCTGAAATGGGCCTGAATGTAGCCTGAGAACACATGCATCCAACACAGGTGAGCTATTTTTAAGCAGAGCTTGTATTTTAAGAACAAGTCCATGGAACAAGGAGATTCCTCTCTGCAAAAGGGAATTGCTCAGCAATTTACAAAGAATAAGAAAATGTTGATGTTTTTCCTTGGGGAGGGGTTTATAACTTCCCCATTCAAAACTTTGCAAATTGTTATCTTTCTTGATCCCTCAAGTATCAAATAAAGCGATTGATCTGGCCATCCCCAGCAGAATCTCTCATTGTGTATTTCATAGAAAAATTCCAAGAACCAATAATCAGTGTTTGGGCAGGGGGAAGAACTCTGCTTGAAGATGAGATGAAATAGCATCCTTACTACTGGGCTTCTCAAAATTGTTAATAAACTAATAATATGTCTTGAGCTTTTAAGGTGGGAGTACAGAAGTACAAGTTTACTAAACTTGTTTAATGACAGAGTTCATCCTTGCCCCATAAATTCATTATTATTGTTATCTTAAGCAACTAGTGTTCTGAAGAGGACAGAAGAGATGTTCCTTTTATATGTCAGCAAGGCAGACTCAAATTAAATGTCCTGAAGAACTTTCCATGTGAAACTAGTATGTAATAGGAGCAGAAGGAGATTATGGGATTTCCTATCTAGACTTTGCTCTATCAGTCCACACACCACTGCTAGGTCCCCATTTAATCAGAGCCTTCTTAAGTACTCTGCCTGGTGAATGAAAACAGAACTGGCCTTTAAAACGAAGAGCCAACAATTAGGAAAAAAGTCAAAATAAATACTCCTGTAACGATGGACGTTTTATGTAACAACTGGGAGTAACATTCTGAAGATCAGTTGTGTGGCATTCTTTGCCTTTTATTTCCCACTGTGGCCAAGAACTCGATATTAGCATTGACATGAAATCTGTGGGTGGTGCTTATCTCGATGGTTATGTAATCTTCATTACTCATTAGGATGTGGTGTTCTTGTTGTGGAGTCATCGACATTTCTCAGGCAACATGATTATGCATAAGATGTCGAAGTACAGCATTCAGATTTACTAAAAATTTTTCGCTTTTGTACATTTTAAAAATACAGTATATGCTACATTAAGTGAATTGTGTTAAACGTTTTCTCCTGTTCTTACAGGTTTCAGTTTGAAAAGAACATAATTGTTTGAAAATGTAGGTTATTTACCACCCAGGAAAGTCCCTTTCTGAAGTTTAGGAGACGGCAGGGCAGGAAGTCAAAGGTGGTCAGCTGAGATTGCCGCTCCCTGCTTCTCATCACAGACCCATCATTTGCATCTCTCTGACTGCTGTGAAAAGTACAGTGAAGAATGAATAAAGAAAGGTGGTTCTGTTCATGCTTTTCTTGGGTTTCTAGATCCGGATAATGTTCACTAAGGCCATCATTTTCCTTTGCACATTTCTGATAAGTGCAGTTGGCCTTACCCCATGATCATAATTCTGGGCACAGAGGTGGTTCCTAATACTTATTTCTGAATGAGTGAATGAATGAATGATACAAATGATACAAAATATACAATTTATACTTGGTAGTGAAAAGGTATGCATGTGAATTTTGGCTCCAGCACCAACCAGCTGTCTGATCCCAGGGGGCACGACCTTTCTTGGCTGTGGTTTCCTCACTGACTTAGATGGGGGCCCTCAGCCCCATCGAGTAGGTTCTGTTTCTAGTAGAACACAATGGAGTCTTCCAGCAGAGTTATGAGTCAGCTTCATGCCATTTCTTCCCCTTCCTCTCCCTGGATTTGTCAAAATTTCCAGCAGAAAAGGGAATGAAACTCAATTTGATACCTTCTTTCTATTCCAAACAGTCTTTATTCTTAACTCTCATCTTTCTCTCTTTGGCTACCATATACCTCACCCTTCCCTCACCCAGCCTTAAAAAGATCCCAACTTCCAGTTATAAATAAATAATATATAGCATGGTAACTATAGGTAACAATACTGTATTGTATATTTTGAAAAACACTTGAAACCTACATAATCCTATTAACCAATGTCACCCCAATAAATTTAACAACAACAACAAAAATTGCTAGAGAGTAGATCTTGAAAGGTCTCATCAGTTTACAGATAATCAAACTGAGGCTTTGAGAGATTAAGACATTGGCACGTTCAATAAGAAATTGAGCCTGAACTACAGAGTCAACAATGTCTGATTCCAGAATTCTTTCTCCTTCTATTCTCTGCTGCCTCTCAAAAAGTAAAAATCTGGGTTTCCATAAAAACAAAATGTTTGTGGATGTTTATATGAATGCTCAGTAAGTATTTGTTCAAATGAATAGATCAATGAAATAGTACTTATCAAATTATAGTAGGTAGCATGGAATCATCCTAAGGCAAAGAATAATGTATGTAAAGTTTACAAATCTATTTATATTAAGGAATTACTATTAAATTTTGATGAGTGATAATGGTATTGTGGTCATGCTTAAAAAAAAAAAGAGTCCTTATCTTCTGGAGATGCACTCTGCGATGTTTACAGATGAAATGACATACTGGCTGATATCCACTTCAACAATAATGAGGTGGAAGTGGAGAGTTTAGATTCAACAAGATCCGTCATGGACTGATGATAAGTGATGACACTTGATGTGTACATAGGGATTCAGTCTATTATTTTGTCTCATATTTGTATACACTTAAATTTTTCATAATAAAATGTTAAAAACTGAATAGATTTAAGTAGAACAAAAAGAAAACAAAAAAGTAGTACAAGTCCATTGCAAAGAAGTCTACTCTATTGTTTTTTTTTGAATGATATTTCCTAATTTTCACCAAACTAATTACAAAACATATCTCTCTAATAGGGCTACTTGGGGGAGGGCATTTTCTACGTCATTTGACTTTAAAACATTCATTTTCTTAGTACAGACCCGTGGATTGATTTTCTTAATTTATTGTGTGAACCTGAGTCACTCTGAGTCTTTGTATGTAGGTTTCTTATATGAAAAAGAGAGACTCAGTCTAGACATTTTCTGAAATTCTTTTCATTTATAAAATTCTAGAATTCTGACTAACCAGTGAATTACTATAGATATCATTACTTTGCTATTTAATCATTAGCACCCAGATTCGTGGACAAAAACAGCATGAGAATCCTGGCACACCCTGAATTCAGGAAGTAAGATCACTCAGTTTTAAACACTTATTGGAGCTGAGTACATTCCTCATTAGTTCTCCAGAATACTAGCTGCCCGAGTATGCTGCCAGGGCTTCTCACTTGGTTTAATGCACGAAGAATTAGTTATCTTGTAGAAGGCTCCTACTTCCTGAGAGACAGAATTAAACTAGAATATGATTGAATTAAAAAGCCCTTCCTTCAGAACAGTGGAACAGCCAATGGGTTTGCAGATTACCTCTTGAAGCCCCCCCCCCGCCCCTCCCCCCGCTTCAGAGGTTACATCTCAATTGAATTACTTAATCATAACAGCCTTTTGGAAACGCCATGCGAATGTTGAGAGTTGATATACCTCTTCTACAAGATACAATCCAATTAAAAGCAAGCCTGATTTAAAGACATGCAAGGGTACGTGGTTGAGCAATCATGTTCTCATGTGAATTCATCAGCTAAGAGACCCACCTATTAGCTGATGTGATTTGACAAGCTGTGTCCTTAAGTGTACCTCGTTTCTGCATGTGTCAGCATATGTATCCACCCACATAGGAGCGCCACAGGCTCAAAAAGACTCATCTCTGAGAATTTAAATAAATTTAAACAAAGTGCTTAAAATACTATCATGTAGCCTTGGATAAATTTGTATCCCGTGCTTGTATTAGTAGAATCAAGATTTCAGATATTTCTATACTTCAAATCTATTTGGAAGAGTGGGCTTTGCTGCTACTAAAATTTACCATATACAGTTTTAAAATAATATGAGATAATGTTCACAGAGCAGAACTTCTCCAACCTAATTTCTTTTCCTAGGTACATTCTCCAATGACTTTAATTGATTCATTTTTTATTAGTGACTTTATGGGGGTTACATTGGTAAAAAAAATCTGGATGTCTTTCCAGTCCCCTGCTTTTTGGCCAGTAAGAGTGGGGCCAGAGGTAAGAGGGCACCCCGTTTTGAGTAAAGAGAAAGGGTGGACTAAGTAAACAAACTCTTTCGGGTTTCCATTGAGTTCACGTCATTCCTCAGATTTAGTCAGAAGAAAAAAAGTTACAGAGCAAGGACATTTTTGGGGTCCCCTTGATTTTCAAACTATATCAGGAAGGAAAGAGTTGAAGACAAGAAGAGAAGAGCATAAAAGCAGTTGAAGGTAAGAAAGAAAGAGAGGCATGTAGTTGGGTGGGGAGGGGGAAGCAGACAATGTTAAAGTAGTAAACCAAGTTAATAGAAAGGAGTCTACTTTTAGAGAGAGGATAGAGAGGGTAGCTCTGGGCAATCAGTGTTGGCTATGACTTGCCACATTGAGAACACCAATATGGTGGGCAGTTATATGAGGGGAGAATTAAGAAGTCCTTACGATGTCAGGCCATGGAGTGGAGAATTGGAAATGCTAGAAACCCTCATTTCTGCATGTGGATTGTGTGTGTGTGTGTGTGTGTGTGTGTGTGTATCTATATATATACACAATTCAAGGGTCAGGACAACCCTAAGAAAAGAACCTATAATAGGATTTTAAAAAAGAACATGGGAAAAACAAAACACATTATCTTAAGGATGAATTTGGACTTGTATGAAGTTAATAAAAGGCAAACTTTAAACCCAATCTAATTTTGCACCAATTTGTATTTGATTGATAAAGGTCTCTCTCTCTAGCTTCATCTATATAACCCAGTGGTCGGCAAACTCATTAGTTAACAGAGCCAAATATCAACAGTACAACGATTGAAATTTCTTTTGAGAGCCAAATTTTTTAAACTTAAACTCTATAGGTAGGTACATTGTTATTAACTTAATTAGGGTACTCCTAAGGCTTAGGAAGAGCCACACTCAAGGGGCCAAAGAGCCGCATGTGGCTCGCGAGCCGCAGTTTGCTGACCACGGATATAACCTATATTCATGTTTACATATGAATTACATTACCTGTAATATAAATTTAATTATTTACAACCTGTAGTTTTATGATCTAAATTACTGTCTGATCTTAATGAAAATATACATTATTTCAATGCATCTTTTTGATAAGTGAAATTGCAATTGTCCCACAATCTTTCCATATTAAACTTTTAATAATTTTCTTTGTAGTCTTATTAACTCTAAAATAGTTAAACAAATTAGTTATATCAACTTAGTAGTCAAATGAATGTAAATTGAAATAAAAACATAACAGCATTGTACCACTAGAAAACTGGTGAAGCTTAAAGAAATAATAACATTTGTTGACAACAGTGCAAGAAATCAAGCACTTTCATTTGTTGCTGGTGGGAATGTAAATTTATGCACCTTTTTTAAAAAAAAATATTTTATTGATATTTTTTACAGAGAGGAAGGGAGAGGGATAGGGAGTTAGAAACATCGATGAGAGAGAAACATCGATCAACCGCCTCCTGCACACTCCCTATTGGGGATGTGTCCGAATCGAACCTGGGACCCTTCAGTCCGCAGGCTGATGCTCTATCCACTGAGCCAAACCGGTCAGGGCTATGCACCTTTTTGGTAAAGCAGTTTGGCACTAGATTCAAGTCTTAAAAATGTTCATGATCATGAACCTAGCAATTCTGTTTCTAAGAATTTATCTTTAGGAAACTGAAATGGTATAAGAATAACTGTACAAAATATACATTTATAATTGTGAAGCTCTAGGAACAATCTAAATGTCCAACAAAGAATACTGGTGAAATAAGCCCTGGTGTATCCATATGATAGATGACTATGCAGCTAGTAGAATTAATTTTAGGGGAGGATATTACTAAATAGAAAAAAGATTCATGATATTCTGCTGAGTGAATACAGCAGATTACAGTATACTATTTACTATATGATTATAATTTTATCCCCAAAATTTACAGAAAAATGGAAAATATGAACTATTTCTTTCTGGTGAGGGTATTCAAGCAATTTTTATTTTTTGGTTTTCCTCTAATTTACAAATTTTCCCCAATAAATTTTTGAAAATTATAAAAGTGAAGATTCACCTGAAATTGAATTTTTTGCCATTTTATAAACTTCACTAGAGGCCTGGTGCATGAAATTTGTGCATGGGGCGGGGGGTCCCTCAGCCCGGCCTGCACCCTCTCCAATCCGGGACCGCTGGCTCCTAACTGCTTGCCTGCCTGCCTGATCACCCCTAACTCCTCTGCCTGCTTGCCTGATCACCCCTAACTGCTCCCCTGCCGGTCTGATTGCCCCTAACTGCTCCCTTGTAGCCCCTAACTGCCTCTGCCTGGGCCTTGCACCTGGGACCCAGGATTCCCTCCTCTGGCCAGCCACAGGCACCCGGGACCCAGGCCAGCTTTGCCCAGGCTGGCCACAGCAGCAGGGGACCCTGTGGGCAGGCAGCTTCACCCAGGCTGCAGCCACAGGCAACTGGGACCGTGGGGGTGAGCGGCTTCTCCCTTTCCTGGGCTGCAGGTGCAGGCGCTGGTCCCTGGATCCGCAGGGCAGGAAGCTTTTCTCCCTTTTGCAGGCCGCAGCCGCTGCAGGCGCTGGCGCCTGGGCAGGCAGCTTTGCCCAGGCCCGGCTTTGTCAGGATGGACATCCGGAAGGTCATTGGAAGATGTCTGCTCTAATTAGCATATTACCGTTTTATTAGTATAGATTGATTATATTAATTATTCAAAATGCAAGTAACACTTGTGGTATATGTTAACAGTAAACAAACCTTACTATTGTATAATTATAAACATAATTACTAATATTATATATAGACATTGCATATATGATGTTTTAATGTTTTATGGCTTATAAAGTGCCTTTCCAGAGGTGATTATATTTTGCTCTTAGATGACTATGTGTTAAAAGGTACTATCTCCATCTTATGGGAACAAAAAAAGAGACTGGATTTTTTTTAATTTTTTTTTTGCTATTTTATTTATTTATTTATTTATTTATTTATTATTTATTTATTGTCTAAAGTTTTACATATGTCTCCTTTTTCCCCAATTGACCCCCTCCCCCATCCCTTACCAGCCTGGGAAACCCCCACTGCCCCAGTGTCTGTGTCCATTGGTTATGCTAATATGCATGCATATAAGTCCTTTGATTGCTCTCTAACGCCCCCCCCACACCTACCACTTATCTCTAGATCGATCTATTTTTGTTCATCAAATTATGTTGATCATTATATCCCACATATGAGTGAGATCATGTAATATTTTTCTTTCTCAGACTGGCTTATTTCACTTAGCATAATGCTCTCCAGTTCCATCCATGCTGTTGCAAATGGTAAAAGTTCCTTCTTTTTAGTAGCAGCATAGTATTCCATTGTGTAGATGTACCACAGTTTTTTGGAAAATTTTGATAATCTGCTCCAAGTCTCTGAGCTGGTCAGTAAGGCCCCTGACTTCTGTACCCTTAGGGCTACTTTCATGTTGCCAGGTTGGGTTTGCCCTATAAAGTTGTGTTGAGGAACATTATTTAGCCTATAGGATATCTTTTTAAAAAATGTTTTTATTGATTTCAGAGAGAGGAGGGGAGAGGGAGAGGGAGATAGAAACAACAATGATGAGGGAGAATCATTGATTTACTGCCTCCTGCATGCTCCACACTGGGGATTGAGCTCCCAATCTGGGCATGTGCCCTGACTGGGAATCAAACTGTGACCTTCTGGTTCCTGGGTCCATGTTCAACCACTGAGCCACATTGGCTGGGCAGCCTACAGGATATCTGAGTTGCCATATATCCTGCCATATGGTATTCTAGGATAACAGAATTGATTCTTTTTTCAGATAGGATGTATGGTAGGACAATCCTTGTTTCTGATTTAAAGTTAGTTACAGGAAAATCAACTGCTCTGCAAATTTCACTGTACTCTGTGTTCTATCCTTTTTTCATTTTAAAACTTTGTTCTTTGAATTTATAGAAATCTCTGATAATCAGAGCCTTTGTCAGTTAAACTAATGGTAATGAAGAAATACCCAGCCTCCTCTTTTACCAAAGTTAGAGTTTAAAAGGGAAATAAGTGTGATAGCAGGTGGGGTCAGAGGGCTAGAATCTCAAGAAGTTTAAAGTCAGGGAAAAGGACAGTGTCCTTTCATCAGTCACATTTCCGCACCTCAGGATTTTCCTGTCAGAGATAGAACCCTAATTTTTTGTACAGTGGAGTCTCCTGGAGGGCTTGTTAAACTTGTAGTCCCTTCCCCACTCACCCACCTCATCCCCAGCCCACACCAGAATTACCAATTCTATTTGGTTCAGGGTGGAGTCTGAAAATGTGCTTTTCTAATAAGTTCCCAGGTGGTACCAGATGTATCAGGTGATGCTGCTAGGCTCAGAGTCACACTTTGCAACCAGTGTTGTAGGAGTTCAGGAGCTATTTCTCTTACACAGGAAGAATGTTAGGCACTTATGGATATAAAGACAAATAAGTGATCATAATGTGGAATGAGGGAGGTTTATGCAAAAATGATTATGGGGCCCTAACCGGTTTGGCTCAGTAGATAGAGCGTCAGCCTGCGGACTGAAAGGTCCCAGGTTCGATTCCAGTCAAGGGCATGTACCTTGGTTGCGGGCACATTCCCAGTAGGAGGTGTGCAAGAGGCAGCTGATCGATGTTTCTCTCTCATCGATGTTTCTAACTCTCTAGCCCTCTCCATTCCTCTCTGTAAAAAAATCAATAAAATATCCTATATAATAAAAGGCTAATATGCAAATTGACCGAATGGTGGAACGACTGGTTGCTATAATGTGCACTGGCCAGCAGGAGGCAGACACTCAATGCAGGAGCTGCTGCCTGGTGTCACTGCGCTCCCACAGGGGGAGTGCTGCTCAGCCAGAAGCTGGGCTTATGGCTGGTGAGTGCAGCAGCAGTGGCGGGAGCCTCTCCCACCTCCGCATCAGTCAGACATCCCCCAAGGGCTCCCGACTGTGAGAGGGTGCAAGCCGGGCTGAGGGATGCCCCCCAAGTGCACCTGGCCTCTAGTATTAAAATAAATGATTATGGGACAATGGGGTAAGGGCTATAGTACACACGTGCGCTAAGGGGAGTTTGCAATTAATATTGATTTGAGGAAGCTAAGACTGCAGAAACACTATTTGAGTTGCATTTGAAAGGTGAGTAGGGGGCTCATCAGGTGGAAAAGAGATTTCTATGTAGAGGAAACAGGATAAGCAAAGCATTGAACTTGAAAATTCATAGTCTGGATTGTTAATATTACCTTATTGAATATTTTCAGCAACCAAATTTACCCAAGACTGTTGATCTGCTTCTCTATTCACACAACATTCTCATCTTTCTTCACTGTATTTTAATCTTAACTTGTTCTTCCTAGAAGGCAAAAGGAAAGTTGTGGTCATTAATGGCCTTGATCTTAAACATGGAATGATTAATTATAACCTTTAATATGCATTACACATTCCTCATGAAACTAGCATATGTCTAAATGTTACCCAAATAATGAATTGAAAAGTTCAATGAATGCAGTCATTTGGCACCATGTAATTGAAAAAAGAGTCTATCATTTTTAAAATTCTCTTTTTAAAAATAAATTTAGTCAAGATGAGACAAAAACAGTGCCATTAAAAATTTTTTTGCAACTTCTAAAACACTGAGGTTTTTAGAATAAATACTGCCAATCGGTAAAATAAATTATTGTGACATGAACTCCAAAGCAATGCTCACAAATAAATGTTCTTTATATAACTTATTTCTGTTGCGTTCTATAAATATCATGCTCATACTTTAGTTTAATTTATAATAATTAAATATGCAGTAACCTATCTCTTAAATGTTCCAACTTATGTATGTGATTAAAAAACTGATTTTAGTTGGTTTCTTGTTTAGTCAACGGATAGAAAGATGTGATGGCTTTGTGAGGAGCAGCCGCAGGTGGGAGCTGGGGATTTTGGCAAGGTGCTGCTTAGAAAGGGTGACCATGGCTGCCAAGAAAATCCAATCTGAGTAATTCAATACCTGCTTTCTGGCTAATGAATTTATGTACAAATTTTAAAATATGGGGTTTAAGGACTGTATACTTTGTTCTGAATATTCTAAGAAACTCACTTCTGAGACAGTTCCACAGGCCAGTTTATAACTGATTTTATAATTGCAAAATGGCATTTATAAATGTCTGGTATAGTCATCTGTGAAAATAATTACGTAACTTTACCTTGTTAAAGAGTATAGACTCTGATATTTAAGGTCCATGTCAACTCTAATAATTTTATGGCTAACAAATCATTTTGAATTTAAAGATTTATTTGTTTAAAAAACACCAGGCAGTGATTTTAACAAAGAAATGATGAACTCCTGTGAGCAAGAGCTAAGTGTGTTGTATTTTATCAAACATTCTGTTAAATACTATGGAGGGCACATAGTAGGTGCAATAAGTAAATATTTAATGTTTGGTTGATTGATACAGGACTTAATTTTCTTCATAGATTACTTATAATATTGATGTTTCTGATGACTTTAAAGATGAGCATTTCAGAAATGTTCCTACATAAACAAAGAATTGAATCCTTCATTCAAGTAACTTAGAAAGTAAACTGTTTTGTCATCTTATATACAGATAGTTCAGGCCCTAAAATGATTTTTTTTCCTGAACTCTTTATAAAATTACTTTCATTTTCCTTTTTGTAAAAATGTTTCAGATAAATAAGCCGGGGCTATTAGTTATAGCAAAGCTTTCTTTCAGAAGTGATTGAAGCGCCACACTTATGTCTATTACAACATGTAATGAGTAAGTGAAAGGGAGGCCACTCTATTGACTTTTGATGTGACTGTTTTTCTCTTTGTGTGTGTGTGTGTGTGTTTTTCTCTTTTTAAATTCAGTTCCATGTTTCACTGGCCTCCATAAAGGTAGTTTAAAGAATTCTGCTAATTTTTGTCTCTGAAAGTGCTTCAGTGAGCTTTTAGAAATATGAGACAGAAATCTCAGCATGTTGAGATTTGAGGCAAAGCTCTCAAACAAGGGAAAACTTTGTGCTGTCCCAATTGGCTGGGCCAAGCATAATCCTCCCTGCCTTACTGGTATTCTGGCACTGAAAGTCATCTTACCATAAGCCTTTCATGGCATCAGCCATCAATGACATGAGATATCTAAGATGTCACACAAACTTCCAAGGGTGGCAAGGAATATTTCACTGGACACAATAAGAGATTTTTGCATACATGTCATTCTTTGGCCAAGATTAATCCTAAGCAGACTCTAAGGGTTTATCTTCCCACTGTAAATGTGACACAGGGATCAATTTCCAACCAGGTAAGCACATGGAATAGCCTGTGGGTTTTATAATGAGATCCAGGGCACTCATCAATATTATTTAATGGTGGACATAAGGAAAGAGAAAAGAAGACAAAATGATATGAAGCAGCAAAGAAAGAAGAGGAAGACAAAAAAGAGGAGGAACAAAAGAATTATCTCCTATATTCCAAGATTGAACACTTTTTTTTTTTTTTTTTTAGAAAGCTACCTTAAATGGCAAGGATCACCTTGTCCAAAGATTTGAACAGGGCTTATTGTCTGACTCCAGATAGACAAAGTAATCATCAATAAATTTCTACTACCAAGCCAAATATTGCATCCAATATGTTGAAAGTGTTTATCACTTAGTGAAGTATATTTATTAAACAGTTATATTTAGTGAACAATAATTAATTTTCACATGAAATTCAACATGCACAAATACTACTCTTTCCTAACTCCATTCCAAACAAACTATCTGAAGTGATTTCAAATGGTATAATTACCATTCCTTTAGTAAAATGAAATACACAATCTATAAAAAAAAGCATGGGCAGATCTTATTTTCTAATAATGTAAAACAAAAGACAATTACAACCATTAGAACTTACTAACTGCCTCTTATTTGTTTATAAAACAATCAACCATCTCTTTATATACTTAAAGAGACTTGTAGGGTATACTAGTACAAAGGTTCTCAGGATAGGACATTACTGTAATGCAATATTTTTGCTGTCATGGTAATGAATGGGCAAATACAGACTGTGTTTTAGTTAGATTATTTTAAATCCCCTAAACCAGACCTGAGTGGGACATAATCCTATAGACATTCAACATTGAAGACCCAATGATGAAATTGTATTCCTTGTATTTCTGTTCGCATTGCTACTTTCTGATCTTTCAAATTGCCCTTGAAGTGAGAGAACTGGTTTCTCCTATCTTTAAGCATACTAGTAATGTGCAATACAAGGTTATGTCGCAAGCCATTTGCAATGGCCAAGTCTGTATGAAGTGTGCTAATATTATTAAAAATTAGAAATTAGTGATTTAACTTGAACTGTTATGATAAAAAAGAGCATTGATTGCCATGGTAAAGTACAAATAGCCACACACTTTACAAAACCCTGGAAAGAAATAATCTTATTGTCAATGTAAAAGCCAATTAGAAGAATTAGGCATTTTTTTTCTTGGATATATCCAAAGACAAACTCTTCCAGCTTGATAATCCAAACCCATAAAAGTATTTTATGCATTACATACGGTAGATTTACTACAGCCCAAATACCTCCAGAGGAGGGTTGATACAAGGGACATCTATTTTGGTATTTGTGTACCTACATGGCACTTTGGACATAGTAGGTTCTCAATCATTGCTCATTTGTAGTGACTTTATCTGCTGCATTAGTAAGAATTCTATGTAGGTTTACTACTCAGGGAACCGATAAAACATAAAAATCAGGAAGAAATAAAATAGGCTGAAAAAAATCAGAGTACTTAGAACAATATTTAAAACCTTCACTAGAATGTATATATCAGTGGTTCTCAAACTTTTTAGTGTCAGGACACCTTAACCCTCTTCAAAATTACAAATGACCCCCCAAGTACTATTGTTTGTGTATTATATCTGTGACATTTACTTTATTAAAAATTTTAAGTGGGACACTAAAATATTTATTTTCATTTTTTGTTTATTAGGTTCCACATATAAGTAAGATCATGTGATACCTGTCTTTCTCTGACTGGCTTATTTCAATTAGTATAATACTCTCCAAAATAAACTGATGAACAAAATAGATCCAGAGACATAGAAGCATGGAACAGACTGACAAATCTCAGAGGGAAGAGGGGGAGGAGGGAAGAGATTAACTAAAGAACTTACATGCATATGTGCATAACCCATGCACCCAGACAATAGTGTGGTGAAGGCCTGGGAGGGAACAGAAACGGTGTGGATGGGGTCAATAGGGGGGGAAAAAAGGGGACATCTGTAATACTTGCAACAATAAAGATAAATGTAAAAAATATTTATTTTAAACTCATTAACAATAACCACAACAAACCCATTATGTTTTATGAAAAACCATATGTTAACCATTTGTTAACAAACCATGTTTTATGAAAAATAACTATTTTCCAAGACAGAACAAAATTAATAAGCATGGTCTTATTTTACTTCTTTTATACATCTCTTTAAAGAAAATAGCTTCATCCTTATGTCTGCTTCTGAGTTCAGTCTGTGAGACCTCACATACCTGTGATGCCTCTGAAAGGATCTTGGGGACCCCAGATCCATCAGACCTCAGTTTGAGAGCTGCTGGCATACAAACAGCAGAATTACAATGATGAACACTGTATTGAGAAATCATTCAAAACTTGATCTACAGGTTTACATGTTGTTACTGCCTTCATAGGAAAATAGAATTTTGTACAATTACATGATTTAGGACTCTCCTGGATAGCTCATGGAAGGTATTTCTTTACCTACAATTGTATTCATAAAACTTAGGTTAATTTTGCTAACCACATTTCTTCAGCTAGAGACTGGGTGATCCTTAGAAGATATTACTATCTGTACTTACCATTGTATTAATTATCACTCTACAATCTCCAGAAATGTTTGTTGGTCTGTCATTTAAAAAATGACATGACTATGTTGGCCTCTTAGGGTTTTCCTCCTCACTCAGAACGACACCTCTGCTCTGATGAAATAGTCCAGATTTGCCTCATTCTTCACCTGGATATAGTGATAGGTCATGATCAATCTGGTTATGTGGGATCAGCATAGTGGAATCCTGGAGACAACTCTCTGGCTTACAGACAGTATTATGAAGATATTTTTTCAGACTTCTGCTGGTGCCCTGAAATGGAAACATCCAGAAATGCCAGTTGTGCTTGTGGATTAAAAATCTCAAGGTTTGCCATAGATTTGCATGGGTTGCAAATCTTATAATAATTTTGTCAAACTTTACTGATGCAAAATATCTTCTTTAATTTGCCTATTTCTCAGCTTCCAATAATATAAAAGACTAGAGAATGTAGATAAAACAGTTTTCACAGTATTTGGAATTCTTAAAGGACTTGGGAAATTTAAAAGCGTAAAAGAAAGAGAACTATATTAGTCTGCATATATCACATTTTCTAAACTTAATTTCTTTTATCCAATGGCATTATGAACAAAGCCAAATTTTGAATGGCAGACATAAACAGTAACAACCTGCTTTTTGAGTTTATGGATTTTAATCTTAGGTACTCAGTATATATTTGTTGAACAAATGAATAAATAAATCAATATGCTAATCTATAATAATAAAAGCATAATATGCTAAATAGACCAGACTGCCAAACGACCTTCCTGACATCCTTCCAGACGAAGCCGGGGCTGCGAGGGCCGAGTAACTTGCACGAATTTTGTGCATCGGGCCTCTAGTTAGCTATAAAGTGCGATTTCCTTGTTTTGCAGAGTTCACAAAGGTAGAAATAAAACTCGTCTATAACTTGCATAGTTCACCAGGGAGACATTTGTATTTTACTCATTGTTTTAAAATCAGAAGATATTTAGTGGTGATTCCATAGAGAGTGATTTGTGTCTCTGAATATTTCATAATGGCAGTTTCTTTGGCTTTCACTTAATAAGCATTATTTGGCAGACTTCTATTGAACATCTATCATGCCTTTTGTGTGCCAGGCACTGCCCTGGAACTAGCAATGTAAAGATGAAGGAAGATCAGTCCCTATTCTCTAGGCTCTTTCTAGAGGCTCATGGTTTAATGCAGGGGTGCGGAATGTCGGGCCCTGCCAAGGCATTGGGGGCGAGTTAATTAAATGTTTGACCAAATATAGCAGGCTAGTTTTTAAGTTGATAATTTTGTATGGCCTGCAAATGATGTCATAAATATCCAAATGGCCCTTGGCAGAACAAAGGTTCCCCACCCCTGGAACTTTAATGGGAGAGGCCAACAATGAGAGAAGGGCTATAAAAAAGGCAGGCATAGAACACTCTGGGAAAACAGAGGACAATATGCTTGTTCTTCCTGGAAGGTCAATGAAGACTTTCTAAAGGAGGAAACATGGTAAGTGAATTTTGGCTAAGAGGAGTTAGGCAGGCAGTATGGATATATCTGTCAAAATAAACCACAGGCTTAGAGTAAAGAAATTTATTTGTACTATCAATCAGAACTCAGTTGATTGTGACAGAAACTCAACACTACCTAGTCCAAGTCAAAAGAGTGTGCTGGCTCACATAATGGGAGGTGTGGTTTCAGTAACAACTTTATTCAGAGACTCATAGAAGATCATCAGCATGCTCTTTCTTTTTCCTTTTGGCTCTTCCTGTAAAACTCAAAGTTGCCCATATTCTCTTCTACTATAGACAGGTTTTCTACTGATAATAGAGAAGATAACTACCAACAGTCTCCAATTCACATTTATCTACCTACTGACCTAAGAGACTCAGTTCAAACAATCTCAGTGATAGCCCCCTACTGTCATTGATCTGTTCCTGTGGTGGGGGCCCTGAGTATTTGATTAGCAGCTAGACTAAAATTAAATTATAGCGGAGAAGCTGAAGTTCCCTGAACAAGTGGTAGGGGTGCACGTGCATGCTGGTGGAGGGGGGTAAGTGGCTAAACACACAGAATGAGCGATTGTCCACAGCACTAGACACATTTGACTCAATTTCTGTGAGTTTGACAAGGCTCTTTTTTAGTGTTAGGATTGACTTTGCCCAAAGTTCATTTAGGCATGTTCCTAAATAGTCTATACTTTTCCAGATTTTTAAGAGGCTTTTCTTTTATTTCGGGAAGATATAACTAAGGGCTCTCTTTAGTACTTGCACAAATTATGGCTTGCCCTTTCTAACTCTTAAGCATTTTCATGCAGCTAAGATTTGGTCAAGCAAACATCCAGTGGAAACAAAATCCCAGCAGGGCAGCATATAGGAGGGGGAGAGTGGTGCTTTCCCTTGGTGATGATGGCAAGAAGGTTCTGTGGCTCTTTGATGATCAGATATTGGAATCACTTCTTCTCTCACCAGTAACCATGGTGTCTCACACAAAACCCAGCAGGTGGGCCATTACCTGTGGTGGGAATGTTGAGGGAGAGAGAGAGAGAGAGAGAGACACCAAGGAGCAGGCTGGGCTGGACACCCAGAGTCCAAACTAAAAGAGGAAGTTAACAATTGCTGGAAATGTGCTGAAGGTGAACATCTTACAGAATCCTTCTCAGGGATTTGGCTAGAAGCTGATTGAGGCAAGGGCAAGACGTAGGTAGTGGCTGGACAGTATCAAAGTGGGGGAGGGGGGTCTGGTTAACTGTGCAGTTTTACCTTTGCTGAATGAGCATGTGAGTTTGGAGGCAGAAGATTTCATGGTGCTCAGCTCCTCACCTAAATAGATACTGAACAAATGTTTACAGCATATCAGTTTGGGGCACCAGATCATTAAACTTTCTCAAGTGCTCACATATTTTATGCAAACCATGTATCCTTTTGGTTAAGGGCCACGTCCTGTTTTGGTGCCGTTTGTAAAAATTTCAGTACCAGGGTTGCTTATGGAACCTTTGTTTATGGGGCATTCATTCTCATGGTGAATTCTGGAAACAAATCGTCTCTACCATTATCAGGCATTTCCATTAAAAGTTACTGACAAACCCTGGCTGGTGTGGCTCAGTTGGTTGAAGTGTACTCCCATGCACCAAAGGGTTGCTGGTTCAATTCCCAGTCTCGCACATACCAAGGTGGCGGGTTTGATCCCAGGTTGGGGCACTTACAGGAAGCAATTGATCGATGCTTCTCTCTCCCTCTTCCTTCCTCTCTCTCTAAAAATAAAATAAAGTAAAATAAAATAAAATAAAATAAAATAAAAGTTACTGACAATGTTCTTTAACTTGTGACTTTAGAAAACAACAAAAGTAATTACCTTCAAATAACAAAAACAATGCAGGGTTGCAACTGTTAATTTAGGCATATAAACACAACTAATTACATGTGACTTCAGCAAGCATAATCTTTTTTTTTTTAATATATTTTATTGATTTTTTACAGAGAGGAAGGGACTGGTCAGAATCAGTCTTCCTGCTTTTCCGAAGTTCCTTCAGATTGGGATTGTTCCCTTCTTGGGTGCCAGTTGGTTCTTGTTCCTTTTTCTCAAGTGTCATATCTTCTCCAATTCACCATAAATTAATATGATTACGACTGATAAGGATTTGCCACCCTTTTTACAAATAGTCATCCGTTAATTGCTACTCCTGTGATTTTCTATGTACTCCACAGGTCTGGAGGTGGCATGACACTATATATTTGACATTAATTTTCTTAAGCTTGTTTCTTGTTTTGAATTCTGTTGTTTTTAAGACTGTGTTTTCTTTTCAGTGACTGATGCTAATGGCTGCTCTTAGGTGTTCTGTTCTGAAACTGCTAAGACAGTGGCTTCTGAAACCTTTATGATCACAATCCACAGAAAGAAATTCATTTTACATTATGCCCAGTTTACAGAAACATATATAACCAAAACAGAAGTTTCTTAGAACAATGTCACCCTTATTGCAAATGATGCATTTCTATTTTATCCTATTCTATTCTATTCTATTCTATTCTATTCTATTCTATTCTATTCTATTCTATTCTATTCTATTCTATTATTTCATTCCATTTCTAAGGACACATCTCATAAATCCCCAAAATGAATGACTGATTGGATGATGTCATTTCCTCGTGGTAGGCTGAGAATATCTGTGCTGTGGACTCCTTTCAAATCACCAGACTGGAAAGGATTATTTATATATTCTTTGGGGGAAGATGGTTAAATTAGCTAAAGATGCCATTTGAAGACAGTATTCATAAAAAATAAGACTCAAATAGGTTCTTTTTATTTATTCTTTTTCAAATTATTTTATTTACCATTGAACTCATAGATAACCTTTTATAGTAAAACTAGAGGCCTGGTGCACAAAAATTCATGCACTGGGGGTTTCCCTCAGCCCGGCCTGTCCCCTCTCACAGTCTGGGAGCCCTCAGGGGATTTCCTACTGATGGCTTAGGCCCACTCTGCAGGGAGCAGGCCTAAGCCGCAGTCTGGCCTCCCTCTGCGGGAGGTGACCGGCCGATCAGGGGAAAGCACCACCTCCATCACCCCCTCGCTGCCGCTGCCTCTGGCCTCCCTCTGCAGAGGCCACTGGGCTGATCAGGGGAAGGCGATGCCCCCATCATGCCTCTGCTGCTGCCACTACCAGCTTCCCAGGCTGCCTGAGCCTCAGCCCTTGCAGCCACCATGGCTTGCATGAGCCTTGGCCTGGCCCTCGTTGCCTGAGCCTCAGGCTGGGCCTGGCAGTGGCAGCCGCCATCTGTGGCTTGCCTGAGCCTCAGGTAGCTGCTGCAGCTTTGTCCAGAAGATGTCTGCTCTAATTAGCATATTACTCTTTTATTAGTATAGATGCTATTTGCTTAATATTTTTCTGGTAATCATTAGAACATCTTACTACTATTCAAATGTAGTTGTACCAATTGTTTACAAAAACATTATAATTAACAGAAACTTATTTCAAGTGGTTAGTCAACAAACAGTTCTCAATCCTAGTTGCCTCTACTCAGATCTAGAAAAGTGATAGCTTCTTAAAAGTTGTATGCTTTTCTTCTTCATATTTTTCAAACTTAACAAAGGTCAATGTTATCAGTTGTTTGAATTTCATTATGTGTAAGGTGATTAGAGAAACTCTCCAGATCCTTCTGTGGCAGGCACTGCTAATGCCCACCCAAAGTGCATCTCCCTACTCCTTAGTAAAAGAATCCTGATTTTGTTCAGAGTAACAACGAGTCCAGCTAAAAACACTGGCTTCTTCAGCCAACCTTGCATCTGGGTTAGTCATGTGACATATTTTTGGCCAATGAGATATGAAATGAGGGTTTCTGGAAAAACTTTTGCTTTCCTGAAACAGGACTTGCTGCTTCCTGCTCCTCCTGCCTGGGACAGGGAAATACCCGGATGTTTAGCAGCTGTCTTGCAATCACAAGGTATCAAATATGAAGGTGAGGATCTGCAAGCTAAATGCCATTGAGCAGATATATAGAAAGAGCCTGGAAATCTAATGGCAGCACAGAGCAGTGGCACCAGCTATGGAGAGTTCACCTGAAGATTTTGGTTATGTGAGAAAAACACTAAGCCCCTAACTTGTATTTTACTTTATTTTTTAAAATATACTTTATTGATTTTTACAGAGAGGAAAGGAGAGGGATAGATAGTTAGAAACATCGATGAGAGAGAAACATCGATCAGCTGCCTCCTGCACACCCTCTACTGGGGATGTGCCTGCAACCAAGGTACATGCCCTTGACCGGAATTGAACCTGGGACCCTTCAGTCAGCAGGGCGACGGTCTATCCACTGAGCCAAACCGGTTAGGGCAAGCCCCTAACTTTTAAAATGTATATATTTTCTGTATATGTAATATGTGTTTATACATGCTTTATTTTTGTATATATACTTAAGATGCCATTTTATAGAGCAGTTTTAAGTTGACAATGATTTCCCATATACTCGCTGCCCCCACACATGCACAGCCTCCCCCATTATCAACATCACTCACCAGATGATACCTTTTTTACAATTGATGAAACCTACACTGACACATCATCATCACCCAGAGTCCATTGTTTACCTTTAGGTTCACTCTTGCTGTTGTATGTTCTGTGAGTTTGAACAAATTTGTAATGACATATACTGACCATTATAGTATCATGCAGAGTAGTTTCACTGCCTTAAACCCCCTAATTTTTATTTCAGATTTTTCTGTGACCTATAAGCAAATAAATAGATAACTGACCCCCTTTCAATTTTTAGATTTTTTCATCTACCTTATTCTTTGATAGAAATTTGATAACTACAAATTACTATGATAATGCTTTCAAGTGTCACTAATTAGAGCCAAAGCTATTTTACAGAATAATTACTAATGCAAGTGCATGATGTTCTCTATATGACACCCAAGTGACAGAAGATCCTTTCCCAAACTATCCAAACCGGGTTAAAATTCTTTGAGAATTGCTGTTCTATCATTTTCCCCACATAGTCCGAGGATTAAATAGGGATAGCCATATAGAGAATCGGGCCAAATGATTTTCTGATCTAGAAATGGCATTGTCAATCTTTAGTGGTTCATTTTAGATTAATTATTAACAACCAAGTTCAGATAGTTGTTGAAATGTCTGGGATCTGAAAAGGTAAGGTAGAAAATGCTGAAAGAGTTGAGCTTCTCTTGAGATTTGGAGATTCTTTATGATTGTATTCAGAATAAGGAAAATCATTTGACAACAGCTTTCCTTAAAGCATGTAAGAGGCTGTTTCTGCTTGGAAGGAAGAAAAAGATTGAGCATGAGTGTAAAGATCCTTAATCAATCCTTTATGTCATTTTCCCTTTGGGACCTCTCAGTCAAGAAAGAATTTTTAGAGAAATGTGTCTATTTTTTACTCCTTAAATGCATTCATGCTTTTAGATGGGTAAGGATAAGCCAACTTAGACAGCCTATCACAGAGATGGCCCATAGAATTCTAATGTGAGCCATGTATATAATTTAAATTTCTTAACAGTCACATTAGAAAAGTGAAATGAAATAGGTAGAATTAATTTTAAGAATAATGTATTTTCTTAAATATAGTCAACATTATGACTATATTATATAAACATGTAAGGTAATCAATATAGATTATTAATAGATACTTGGAATTTTTGGATACTCAATCCTATGTATATTTTATAGTTACAGCACATCTCACTTTGGACTAACCGCATTTCAAATACTCCATCCAACACAAGTGGCTAATGGCCGTCATATTGGACAGTGCAGAACTTTCTTGGTCTACCTGTTCTCCACAAAGGCAGTCACCATTCTACTATTAGCTGGACTATTTCTGCTCTCCTCACCCATTCCAACCCTGCAGCTACCCTCAACAAACCTTTTTCTTAGTAACTGGCTCCTTTGGGTGTATCCAGACCTCCCTCCCTTCAATGGCAGGAAATACTCCAACACAATTTCAAGATGTTCTGAAAGTCTATTTAGATGGTCCTTTTTCTGAACTGCTTCCATTCTTCTGTTTTTATCTGTATCAGAGAAATTACAGTGAAAATGGGAAAAGCTACCAACCAGTGGCTAAAAAGTCCCAGTGGCAAGAATTAGAAAGGGCACAAAGGCATGCAGAGTATCTTCCACACTTAAAAGTGCCAGAGGAAATAAAGCCAAACAGATGCCTTGAAAGTGACAACCATACAATTGATAAGCATGTCATTTTTCCCAAAAAGGTATTTCAAAGTAAGCTATAGGAGAGGCTGAGTATGTTTGGGAGTTCCTGACTAATGAAACTAATTATTGTACCTTTAAAGTTTCTGTTGCTTCACATGCTCCTGTGACAGCTGGCTCATAGAACATGGCAGCTCCTTTCCTGTCTCAGTAATGCTATCTTTATTTTCTTGGCATTACAATTAAGATTGTGCCTATTAGGCTTCCTCAAATTAATGAGATGCTCCCTTTACCCCTTAGATTAGATGTAGATTTTTCTTTGGACAATCATTTTGTGTACAGGTGAAAGAGCAAGTTACTTTCCTAGCTTTAAAAATAAAATTAAAAATAGAAAAATTAGCCGAAACCGGTTTGGCTCAGTGGATAGAGCGTCTGCCTGCGGACTGAAAGGTCCCGGGTTCGATTCCGGTCAAGGGCATGTACCTGGGTTGCAGGCACATCCCCAGTAGGAGATGTGCAGGAGGCAGCTGATCGATGTTTCTCTCTCATCGATGTTTCTAACTCTCTATCTCTCTCCCTTCCTCTCTGTAAAAAATCAATAAAATATATTTAAAAAAATAGAAAAATTAATTTTTGAGCATATGACAATGATTATCACACTTATTCTTGTGAGCATAAATATTTGAAAGTCAGACAAAAGAGTAGTTTGAAAGTCAGTTAATACCCACTACTGCTTAAAATTCACATAGCTAAGGAGGACACATGATTTTAAAACATGTTCCCCCAGTTTGCTCCAGGCAAAAAACTTAAAAGAAACACAAAGCCCTTTACGTGTAAACATACAGCTTATATTGTAGTGAGATAAATTCAGAACATAAACATTACACATGTCTTTTGCAGAAGAAACTTCCATTATGTGGAATCCTTATTAAGTACCCATTGAATTCTTATATGTGAAAGTTCTCCATCAATAAGAGACAGAGACTTGGAGAGTCAGGAGGGCAATGTTATAGAATATTATGGGCACAGTACTTAGTGAAGAAAGCCCTCAATTTTAATTTCAGTTCTGAAACTTTCTAGCTGTGTGACTTTCACCAAGTTGCTTAACCTCCTTCACCTATAAGATGGGTGGCATTATAATATAAAATCTGCCATAAAGATGACCTGTAAATCCTTCAAGGTCAGATACCACCTTTCTGCATGGCATCTCCAGTGCCTCACACTCATCCTTGAAATGCAGTTAAGTTAAGTAGGTACTTTTCAAATGACTATAACAAGTAAAATGATTTATGTGAAATTACTTTAAACGTCATATTGCAAAATGTTCTTCATTTTTTGCTTCTTGTGAAGGTTACTCCTATGCTGAAGTTGAAAACTACAAATGGAGAGTGTTTTGGTCCTAAGAAAGAACAAAACTTTAAGGGAGAAACATAGAGTATAATAAAATGATTTTCAAGTTGGCATTATTTTATTACTAATGCTTTTAATAACAATGGTGTGGAGAAAAATCTGGGGTAAAGAATACGGTTTATGGTCATAGTTCATAGAAAGGGAAGATATGGTTTGCTTTTTGGTATACGTGTGCTTTTATTTAAAACTACATGAAAAAGAGACTTATTGAAATAAATGTCTTCTTATAATGTTCACGTAACAACCAAATTAGTAACCCAATCTATGTTGGCAATATGGACTATTAGAAGTCCTTGGGGGATCTACAGTAATGATTAGATAAGAGTGATTTGTTGTTAGTACATTCATTGTTTCTATTCTACACTGGACATCAGTCATTTGGCCCATTTTTCAAAGACCCACTTGAGTTGTCTGAACCTGTGAACTTCCTGAAAGTCTAGCCACCAAACTCCATTAGGAGAGTCAATGACCGCTCAACGAAAGGGTATTTATTTTATTCCTTCCCTTAGTGCAGGTCTCTCTAAACCAAGACTAACAGTCACAGGTATTTCCTTTCAAGAGGCCATCAACAAGAACATTTCATGTCATCATGAGCTAATTATCCTAATTGGTTAAAATCACCTTGGAATTTGCTTGTCTTCTTATTAGTAAAAGAGACTAGACTGGAGCTTTAGTCAGAAAAATGTGTTAAAATTCAGACAGGCATCAGGATGTCTTTATGTAGCAAACTTCATAGACAATGCAAATCAACAGTGTAAAGGAGAAGACAGCTTATTTCAAGTACCTACAGCACCGTGTAAGTGGACCCACATAGAGAGACACAATTGACAGATTAACTACAAATCTCTTCATTTATTGCTTAAAATGGGTTCCCCGAGGACTTGTAACAGAAATCATCCCAGCTTAGTCTGATCGCCTGGTGAACCTGAAATTAATAAAACTGCATTTTAGAAAATCATCCATAGGAGAAATCTATATAATTAATGAATGCTTCTTGACATTCTACAGAATTTATTTGCATTAAGGCTTTGTTGTGATGTTTTAATTGCAAGATAAAAAAGTATGGGCCAGAAGCAAAGAGACAGTCTTAACCTGAATGTGTGTGTAGATCTGTTCTCCAAAGTTGCCAACGCAGGCTCCTCAATGTGTGGGCAGAAGAGTAACAGCTGCTGGTTAGTGGCTATTTTTGATTAGACAGTTTACTTAGTGCTTTATATGTGCGATGATGATGACAATGATAGTTGTCATTTACTGAGTATATTCCAAGTATTACAAGTAAATACTACAAGAGCCATTTAAGGTAACAACTATCATTTCCATTTTATGGAATAATAAGGGAAAGAGGCTTGAAGAGTAATCCACCATCCCAAATCAAAATCTAGTAAATGGTAGAACTGGAATTTGAATAAAGGCTAACTCTAAGGCTAGCTACTGCACTGCAGAGATGTCACACTAGAACTCACAAGGTAAGGATCATTCTTTCCCTGAAATCATTCTTAGTATATAATTTAGATATAGCCACAATTCTTCCATCCCCTCATTCTCATTTTGGAATGACCTTGAGTTTCACTTGAAAATGATGCTGTATTTATGATAATACCCAGTAGCTTAAACAATACCCAACCCATAATAGAGGCACAAGAATTATTTATTAATGAATATTATGCCCTCTTTTGGGTGGTAGTGACCCTGGGTGAGAAGAATCTGGATTGGAGATTGCCAGGAACAAATATCAAAATTAAAAGTAAACTTTTTTCATTATTTGAAACAATCCATTGCATTTCCTGAGGAAGGCCTGCTTAAGCAAGGGGCAAATTGCAAATATCATTAGGAAAGTGTTTATAGTAAGCAAAGGAATATACTTAAGAAATGAGCATGCCTGTGTGTTTTCCCATTTGGTGATAGACAAAATCAGTATTTAGGCTCCTCATTTAGAATTCACTGAAAGAAAAACATAATCCCAGTTAATTACTGTTCCCCAAGGGATCTGGTTGCACAATGTTTCATAAAATTAAAACCTGTTAAGCACTCATAGAAAAAAAACTTACTTTATATGCAAAACATTTAAATAAAAGAGAAAGAAAAGAAAATTAAGAAGAAAAAAGAAACCCAAAATTCAGTTAGTACCTTTAATTCTTGCCATACATGCCTGAATAAGTTAGGAAAATGGAGCTTATGAGAATTTTGGGTGATTAGAAAGTTTCTTAGGACTGATTTCCACCTAAAGGACTAAATTGAGCAAGAAGATCCAACAAGCCCAAACTCTGAGGCTGAATTTGTAATTTTGACCTGTCAACTTGCTTGTCTTCCGGATAATTTTAAAATTAGAAAGAGACACCCCACAGAGGCACAAATGTAATGGGACTCTGAGCACACTGAGGCTTCTAGGACTTCGTATTTCATAGTTATTTCGTGGAGGAATGAAAATATGAGTTTTGGATTCATTAGGAAGAGCTGAGTTAACAATATAATGACTTTACAACTGTCGGGATGTCAAACATATAGTCCAACTTTTCTGGACAACATGTCTGCACACCAATATTAGTTTTGTTCAGTGTGTGTCAAAATGTGTATTGTGTATATTCATTAGAAATAGGGATTTGGGTTGAAGATGCTTGATCTTGTCTCAATAGTTGAGGAGCTGGACAATTTGATGAATTTAGTCAAGCAGCAATTCAATTCTGTGGAAGGAAGAGCAACAGAACTGAAGAGGGCTAGAGTTTTTTCCTCATCTCAGTTGGAGTCCTTGCATTTTGAAGATACTAATTTGCTGGAAGCCGGTCCATCCTTGCTGCTTGACACAGTCGCTGCAGGGAAGAAACATCTGCATAGCATATGTTTCAAGGGACCTGGCGTATATGGCATACTGTTCTCAACATGATAGCCATTCTTCAGTCATTCTGGAAATGCCCATAGAGGGCTCAGAAAATCCCGAGCGGCCTTTTTTGGAAAAGGCTGACAAAACAGTTCTCAAAATGAGAATTCCAGCCGAAACAGGTTTGACTCAGTGGATAGAGCGTCGGTCGGCGGACTGAAGTGTTGCGGGTTCGATTCCGGTCAAGGGCATGTGCCTTGGTTGCGGGCACATCCCCGGTGGGAGATGTGCAGGAGGCAGCCGATCGATGTTTCTCTCTCACGGATGTTTCTGACTATCTCTCTCCCTTCCTCTCTGTTAAAAAAAAAAAAAATCAATAAAATATGTATTTAAAGAAAAAAAAAGAGAGAATTCCAGTGGCAAGTGGAGATAAAGCTGCCTCTTTGAAACCAGAGGAGATAAAAATGCGCACTCAAAGTCCATGCAGCATCTGACAAGCACAATTCTGTGGATGATAGTATACGGCATACTGTTCTTCATATGTTTGCACCCCTTCTTGGCGCTATGTGTTTTAACCAAGGTCCCCTCTCCGAGAAAGGTTTTTTCCCCAGGTAGGGATTTTCCCCTGAAGTTAGGGAGGAATAAAACCCCTTAACTGCCGAAACCGGTTTGGCTCAGTGGATAGAGCGTCGGCCTGCGGACTGAAAGGTCCCAGGTTCGATTCCGGTCAAGGGCATGTACCTGGGTTGCGGGCACATCCCCAGTAGGAGATGTGCAGGAGGCGGCTGGTCGATGTTTCTCTCATCGATGTTTCTAACTCTCTATCTCTCTCTCCCTTCCTCTCTGTAAAAAATCAATAAAATATATTTAAAAAAACAAAACAAAACAAAAAAAAACAAAAACCCCTTAACTCAGTGCCAGGCGGGTAGTTAATCACTTTAACTAGAACAATCACGCTTAAGCTACTTAATCTTTACTCCCTGGAATGGAGATAAGAAACGCCCTAACCTTTGGAATAGAAATCGATAGGATTAACATCAACTGGTATAAATACAGATGTCACAAGACTATAGAACACAGACCTTGGCTGGAGATTCTGGACGGAACCTGGTTGGAGATCCTGGCTAGAGAACCTGGCTAGGCTGCTGATCAACTGAACGCTGTCTCCCTGTCATTCGTTCCTTCTTCACCCGATACCTCCGCCCACACCTTCGGGAACCCCTGCACCTGCTGGGGCTAGACCCCAACATACGGCGCCCGGACCTGTGTCGCCGCTTAAGTGACGCTGGGAAGCCCTTGCAGACTTCGCCCGCTGCCTTCTGGTTGGAGCACTATGGAGGAAGAGAGAGAGAACGACAAACAGTGGTATTTTACGCGGGAAGAGCTGGAAAATAGCCCATCTCGTTACTTTGGGCTGGACCCAGATAAAGAACTTTCTTGTCGCCAGCAAGCGGCCAATCTGCTCCAGCACATGGGGCAACGTCTTCATGTCTCACAATTGACTATCAACACCGCTATAGTATACATGCAGCGATTCTACATGGCCCACTCCTTCACACAGTTCCATGGATACACTGTGGCTCCAGCGGCCTTATTTCTAGCAGCTAAAGTAGAGGACCAGCCCCAAAAATCGGAGCACGTCATCAAGGTAGCACATGCTTGTCTCCATCCGCAGGAGTCACTTCCTGATACCAGGAGTGAGGCTTACCTGCAACAAGTTGAAGATCTGCTGACATTAGAAAGCTTACTTCTGCAGACTTTAGGCTCTGAACTAACAATTGATCACCCACATATACATGTGCTAAAGTGCATGCAACTTGTTGGAGCAAGCAAGGACTTAGCACAGGCTTCTTACCTCATGGCAACCAACAGCCTGCATTTGACCACATTTAGCCTGCAGTACACACCTCCAGTAGTGGCCTGTGTCTGCATTTATCTGGCTTGCAAGTGGTCCAACTGGGAGATCCCAGTCTCATCTGAGGGGAAGCACTGGTGGGAGTATGTTGACGCCACTGTGACCTTGGGACTTTTAGATGAACTGACACATGAATTTCTACGGATTCTGGAGGAAACCGTCAAGAGGCTCACACGTACTCAGAATTGGAGGGCGTGCCCGTCTGCCTCGAAAACAAAAGCAGCACACTGAGGAGCAGAGGCAAAACCGTCAGAGCTGACAGTCCTCAATGTGATTTCCCAAAGCTCTTCAGACACAACTATTGCAGGTTTAAGAAGCACGCCAACCTCGTCTACCACAAGTTCAGTGCCTTCCCTTCCAACCACTGAAGAGTCATCCAGCAACGTAAGCAGTGTGGACATATTGCGGGGTGAGCGCTGGCTGTCCTCCCAACCTTCTTTCAAACTAGAACCTGCTCGGGGTCATTGGACTAGTGAGAATGTAGCCCTTACAGGAGCTGGTCATTCCTTGAAGCAGGATAGTCCAAATGCATTTATTTCCCAGAAGCAGAACAAGCAAGAGTGTGCCCTCAGCTAAAGTGTCACTGAAAGAATACCGTGCAAAGCATGCAGAAGAGTTGGCTGCCCAGAAGAGGCAACTGGAGGAGGTGGACAAAACAGTTCTCAAAACGAGAATTCCAGCCGAAACCGGTTTGGCTCAGTGGATAGAGGGTTGGGCGGCGGACTGAAGGGTCACGGGTTCGATTCCGGTCAAGGGCATGTGCCTTGGTTGCGGGCACATCCCCGGTGGGAGATGTGCAGGAGGCAGCCAATCGATGTTTCTCTCTCACGGATGTTTCTGACTATCTCTCTCCCTTCCTCTCTGTTAAAAAAAAATCAATAAAATATGTATTTAAAGAAAAAAAAAGAGAGAATTCCAGTGGCAAGTGGAGATAAAGCTGCCTCTTCGAAACCAGAGGAGATAAAAATGCTCACTCAAAGTCCATGCAGCATCTGACAAGCACAATTCTGTGGATGATAGTATATGGCATACTGTTCTTCATATGTTTGCACCCCTTCTTGGCGCTCACAGTCCATTTGCCCACAGCTGTTGCCTGGGCTTTCTGTTCACGCTGAAGTGGAGGCCTCATGGTGGCCAGTGCCATGGATCTGTCTCTCGCCCAATGGTGTGAGCTGGGCCCTAACCTTTGGAATAGAAATTGATAGGATTAAAATCAACTGGTATAAATACAGATGTAACAAGACAATAGAACACCGAACTTGGCTGGAGATCCTGGCTAGAACCTGGCTAGAGAACCTGGCTAGGCTGCTGATCAACTGAACGCTGTCTCCGTGTCATTCGTTCCTTCTTCGCCGGATACCTCCGCCCACACCTTTGGGAACCCCTGCACCTGCTGGAGCTAGACCCCAACACTTCTTTAGGTTTATCCTTTAGCTGATGTTTATCCTATGAGGTGACAGAGAGTTGTTGAGTCCAAAAGCCTAATTTTGGGCTTTAATTGTGTATATCACTTACTAGTTTTGTGAACTTGAAAATGTCACTTAAACTCTCTTCTACCAGTTTCTTCATTTGCAGAGCACATTGGATTGGATGAACTTCAGGAGCACTTCCAACTTCTAACATGTGATGACTTTGGATTGTGGCTATTCCATGAAAAATTTGATAAGATATCATGTGGTTATTGAAATGAAGTGATTCACCAATGAAACATGATGACAATAAAGCTACAATATTACCTAAATTACCTCCTTTGGGGCCACTTTTATTTGTGTATTTTCACTTGTTGGACTGTTGATCTGAGAAGGAACCATTTGTTGATTTAAGGAAGCATAGCTTTGGGCATGTGTTTTCACCCAGAAATTTTAATGATTAAGAATTCTACTTAAGTTAGTGTTTTACATATGCAAATTTGCTAAAATTAAAACATCGCATATTCACCACTTTTACTTCCAGCAATAAACCATTCTGTCATCATGGAACAGAAGCAAGATCATAGCTTTTATGTTCATCTTGGCATGTGGAGATTCCTACCAACTGTTCCTCTTTCCATGAAATGTAGAGGAAAGGTCCAAGGCCTTATAGCCAAGCAGAACTTAGGTTTGACTCAATTCCATCTATTACTAACTTTGTCCTTTTTTTTCTCATCTAAAAATGCCTATGGTTGCCCAACAGGTTAAGTATGAGGATGAAGTGAAATAATATATGTAAATCACCTGTCAAATGGAAGAAGATGAACATATTTTAGATCTAGCGTTTATATCTTCCCCAAGAATTCTCCCTTTCACATTCTCCCAATCTTCATATATTTTCAATTGAGAGCCTCTTTCCTAGTTGAGAAAATCCACTTTATGACCTCTAGTCACCACATAATATGCCATCTCCACCCACAAAATGCTTTCCACATTCTTCTCTGTGACTCATACATGGTATATTTGATCAAAACTCTTCTTTTATGGAAAGACTTCTCTGGTTCGAATCCCTTGCTATCCATTCAGCCCAATATTTGTAGCTTTTACCATATTTATTGGCATTTGATTGTGTCACTTTGTAATTCTTTCAAAGTATTTTTTACCTATGTATTCCTGACTACTTTGCAATAAAAGGCTCTGCTTTGCTGTATTTAGACTGAATAGGAAATGTTGGATGAGTTCAGGGCATTCAAATGGAGAGGAAAATATGCACTGGAGGGCATTAAAAGACGACCAGCTAGGATCATGAGGGAACTTGAAATGATTTCATATAAGAAACGGTTGAGAGACTTGGACCATCTCTCCTGGAGAAGACAAAGGTGTCGAGTGTGTTTCCTTCCACGTCCCGCATGGAGTAGGGTTCGGTATCTGAAAGTGGAGCCGCACACAAATGAAAGAAAAAGACCCAAGATAATTTTGCAATGTTGGGGAACCAGGCGGGCAAGTCCAACTCAAGGAGAGGGACTTCCACTGATGCTCAGGCTGCTCCAAGCTTTTATTTGATCTGGGGTAGCCCTAAGGTAAGGAGGTTTGTCTGGGGTAGCCCTAGGATAAGGTGGTTTGAATGACACATGGATTAGCTCATTGGTAGACAATTTCCAGAAATAGGCAGAATATCTGATCAACAATAATCAACAAGGATCTACACAAGTATCTAAGGAATTAAGGGAACTAAGGTGGGGATGCTTCAGCTGTTATTACCTAAATTAACTGGGTGGTTCCTAGATTAACTGGGTGGTACAGTTCTGACCT
>NW_005871095.1:1227973-1331359 GCF_000147115.1 Myotis lucifugus | reverse complement strand
TCAGAAAAAAACAAACCAACCCAGTATATCCACTGAATAGCATTTTTGTGGCCACAGTTGGTCTATCAATAGGCATTCCCCCAAATTCATATAAGAGGAATCAAGAAAATACCTGAGTGGCCTGTAGCTCTTATAGAGTTCCATGACTTCAAAACATGCACACTCCCATCCCAGCCCATTCACTTACACACACCTTGCTCCTGGAGATAATCTCTGTGGATAGTGAATTATCCATGGAAAGTTGTTTCAGATGTGGCTGCAAGAAGTTTTCTACCTGTAAGTATTCATCATCAAAAGACTTTCTAGAGCTATGTTATCTGTGCATGAAGACAGAGGTATAATTTGTGTGTTGGGGTGGCCATTTCTCAATGATAGATATACATTTATTTGGTGAAAGATTTTTATAAGTGCAAAGTTATGCTCACTCTGCTCTAATTTGGGTTCTGCTATTTGATGTGCACATATATAATGATATAGGTATAAAATCCCTTGCATGGCTTCAAAATTCGGGTTCCAAGTTGTTATTTGGAAACTGCTGACCATCACATGGAGTCCTAGCTCCTAAGATAGAAATGGGGAAGAAAACAAAAGCAAAGAGGCTAAGGGAAAAAAAAGCCTGCTTTCCCCTGCATAGTAAAGGTGCTTGGCTCCTTTATGGTATAAAGTCTCCACTTGCAGTGTGATTTTGAGTAAGTCAGTCATCCACCCTGTGGGGATTGTTTCATTGTGGATAGTGGTCCACTCTGTGGCAGGGTCATTTAATCAGCACTGGCAAAGAATGCCTCAGAGGCACAATAAATGAGGAAACCTTTCTTGAGGCTCTTACATTTACCTTGATTATTTGGGATTGGGCTTCAAGTAAGACAAACTCTCTTAGGAGCCTAATCACCATGGAGAGAGTGATTGAAGATTCAGAAGAAGAATTAAACAACAACAACAACAACCGCACAGACTCAGAATTTAGAAAGACAATCCCCGTGCTTTTGGCTGAGGTTCTGCACTCTTCTTGGAGCCAAACATTGCAACACTTAGCAGCGGGTAACTTGTTTTCTTGCTGCAGGTAAAGGCCCAAGAGCGACTGGGAAGCTGTTGTAGGTTGCTGATGTAAACACGTCTTCACCGCCTTGGTTGAAGGATCCCATAAAAAAAAAAAAGTGAAAAGTTAATTGTACTGGTTGAAGAGATTGGGCTGTGTCAGCACAGTGTTGTGTGTTTCAGTGTAAGTTTTGGCAAGGGTCCTGTGAGCCATTAATTAATATCAGGCATTAGCTGTCGGCAGGTTAACATGGGTGCTTAATTTCACAATTGCTCTGAAATTCACACTATGGATTGAAAGTCCTGTACCTAATGAAGGTCATCACCATGTGTGTCTTTCCTTTGGGGACACCTGGTCTTTTAGGTGATTGATGTCTAGGTTATTTCTCTCACCTGAAGAAATCTAAGTCCCTCTCTGGAAGAGTCCAGGGTGTTGCTCTTTTCTTAAGCTGTCGACTTGCTGGGCCTCTCACTGAGGTTCTCCAAGGAGCGTGTGCTTTAGTTTCTGGTGCTAAACTCACTGTCTCCTTCTTTTGAGGACTGTTTTGATCATCTGTATCAACTGTGTTGGGAGATCATCAATTTCTTTTTATAAAAGTCATAGGAGTCGCTTGAAATCCTGGGCTCCAGGAGAATGTAAAGAGACTTCATGTATTGTTTTCTACCCCTTTCCCTGCCTCCCCCAGGGAATTTCAAAGTCAAAAAATTACTCTTAAATCTAAGTCCACATTCTACATTCGCTCAGTGCATGGAGGTCATTTTAAATCTGGGGAAAATAAGGGTCCGCCTCATTAAATGTTACCACTGAAATCTCTATTGTTCCCTCCAGCTCCCCCGTTTATGGGGCTGACGTCACCCAGAGATGAGAGAGAAGCTGTGGCATGGTTTCAAAAGCCGAACGCCTCTCAGTTAGTCACTAAGTTAATAACACAAGAACTGTTAAAGATGTACCAAGCTCGCTGGAACTGGAATTACAACAGAGCAACTTCTTGCTGTGCCCAGGGGGAAAAGCTGAACAAACAAGCCCTTCCAGCAGCGTCAGAAACAGGGAGGAATGACACACGTGACAGCTGAAAGCAGCTCCCCAGACCTGAGCGGGGCCAGTGGGTCGGACCGCCGAAGTCAGCACGTCCGTTTACCTCCTAACAAATCCCTTCTCTACTCATCCTTGACTTGGTTTGTCAGGATGGCATGAGACATTCTTCTCGCAATGGCTCGGCAATAGTCACTTCTTTCTTATTTTCTCCCTCATCTGCATCTGTGCTCGCAGCAAAAGTTCTGCCTGGTGTCAGGCTGGAGGCTCAGCCAGAAAAATGCTCAACTCACTTGCAACTCCAGTCTTTTCTCACCCCGCCCCCAATCGCAAACTCTTTTTCTCTCCTCCTATGGTATTCATCCGCGTTGTCACTCAATTTTGCACACATAAAATAAAAAGTCAAAGATGATCTTATTTTTACCAATAACATTACAAAAAGTCATTTTATTTAGATTCCATACTGGCTTTTTTTTTTTTTTCTGAAACAGTTGCTTTAAAAATCCGAGATTACATTTTATGTTTTTGCAGCTGTATGGCTTTCATACAGGCTCCGAATCATTTATTGGCAATTCTGACCGAACTTTTTGTTTTTATAGGTGTGTAAATGTGTTATCGAAGATATTTTGGCATTTACCAAAGACTCAAGTTTGTAGCTTCAGTTAAAGAGACCTGCTCTCCCCCCCCCCCCTCCCCTTCTTCTTCCTTGAAGGAAAAGAAATGGTTGACTTGACAGGTGCTCTGGATTTTTGCAGTAAGCCTTCAACTCAATTTATTTTGCTTGAAGTTGTTTGTGCTAAAAAGCTTAAATTCCAGCGCTCATAACCAGATTTCCCCTCCCCTTCCCCTTCCCTCTGGCCGTGGCGTGTCCAGCACTTTATGTTACTGTTTTGTTTCCATGTCTCCTGATGCACCATTTTCACATTGTGTCCGATTTCTTGACCAAACTTCTGCAATGATTCCAACACCTGGCTGACGTTTCCAAATTACGTAGGGGAAGATTTTTAAGATTTCTGTGCAAGAGCCTAGGGAACTGTATTGTAAAATCTCATCAGATGATCTTAGTCATCAGCTGGTTTGGGAACGTTCAATGTAGGGAGAAGGTATGAATGAAGGAAGATAGATGGGACGGGATAAGATGGGTCTTGGTGATACCCATCTCAGTCTAAAGCAGGATCTGATCAATTAATTGTTCAGTTGTGCCAAGATTAAACAAACATTTACTGACTTAGATGAAAGAAACATACCTACTACGTGCGGGCACAGTGCCAGGTGTTAGGATGATGAAATGGATGGGCTTTAGTTCTGCCCTAGAGGAGCTGGTTGTCCTGTGACTGACAGATGTGCAAACACTTTCCATGTACTGGGGCTGGGCTAAGACAGTTAAGCCTGATGTGCAAGGGTAGAAGCTCAGCTGCCAGGGGTCCAGAGGAAACTTCCTGAAGAATACACCTGAGAGGAACCTGGAAAGGCAGCAGGCCTTGATCAGTGGGAGAGGCTGCAGGGGGAATGGGAGCAAGTGTGGTGTGTGAGGGGCAGCTGGGAATGTTGGGAGGGGAGGCTGGCCAGGGCCATTCACGAGGGGCATTTGTACCCCATGGTTATCAGGTCTTCCCTTGAGGATTATTGTTACCATCATTAGGGAATACTCAATGAAGAGAGAGACTATCACTTTAGGGCAAGGCCGTGCTTGAGAGCAAAGATCAGCGTGAAGGTTTAGTAGAAGGGGGAGACCATGTTCAACCTTGGAGGTTTTTCATAGAATCATAGACTATTAGAACTGCAGATAACCGCAGGTAGTTTTTCACCAGTGACTCCATTTTGTAGACAAGAGAACCAAAGCATGTTTGAAAGGGTAGGGAGAAGAAGATATCCTGAAGTTCAAGAAAGATTAGTGTCTCCATGGAGCAAATCTTTTTCTCCTTTAATCCTGACATAAACTTGCCAAAACCTAGCATACTCAGAGGAAAGAAAAAAAAAAGACTAGAACTTCTCGAGTCTACTACACAGCATGTTTCAAACTACAATTCATCCACCAGAAAACTTCAAAACTGGTTACTTTTTTCTTTGGGAACTCCAAGAGATACTTTCAGATTTAATGAGAGGAAATAAAAATAATCATATTAAAACCAAAGGAAAATTGTCTCATTGAGGTAACTTTCACATGAACCCACAAAGAACAGAACAGTAGTGACGAGATTTGCAAATGGCGCCAATGTGGTTCCTGCAGCAAGACAAGGTGAAGCTGGGAGTGTAGCCTCAAGCCGGCTCCCCAACCAGGCAGGAGGGGCGTGGGGATCTGCCCCCCTCCCTCCCGGCACTCCCCCCTCCCCCGCTTCACCTCCAGCCATCCCCTCCCTCCATCTGCCATCAGCAGGCAGTTGAAACAAGAGAAAAGGCACCGGCAAAGCTCTCGCGCACCAGGGCACAGCACGGACAGGTGCAGAAAGAGGCCCCTGGAAACCAGAAAGACATTTGCCACCAGCTCAAAAGGGCCCTCGGACGTCTGTCACATTATGACACTTTGGTGCTTTCAGTCTGTCTCAGATCTTTATGAACAACCACAGGCCTGTGGACTGAGGGTGAGGGAGACGTAGAAAAGGCCAGCACTCATCCCCACCCACTTACCTTTCCTGTGGAGGCAAGCTTTGAAGACCAAAGGGAGAATGAGAGAAATTAGGCAAAATGCAAGAAAAGACTACATGAACTTTTGTGGTGGGGCTGGCGGCTCTGAGAAAAGTTCAGGGAAATGGAAATGAGAACGGGATTTGTAAAAAGGCAATTAAGACCAAGTTCTCCTCTTTTGGCCGAGCCTGCTAAGTTTCGATATTCATTTTTTTCCTCTTAAAAAAAAAGTTTCTGGCTGCAGCTGAGCTACATGGCACAGAGCGGCTGCCAATGTGAGAGAGGGAAGAAAAGCAGGCGTCCAAACAGCAGGCTTGTATTCTCTCTGTGTGGGCAGGAGGTTTTATTTATTTGCTTTTTATTTCATACATCATTAAAATGCTTTGGCATTTCCCCGAAGTCAGCATGCTTTTTAAAAAGTTAATGAGGAAGGAACACACTAAAGAAAAATTAAATTCTGATTATTTGTAGCAAGATGCTATGGAAAGCAGGGGCCCAGCTTTCTCCATCCATCTTTGTTTTTGGAGGTGTGGTTCCTGCTACAAACTTCACTGTTCCCAGGTGTGAGACCTTTTCAATGTACCACGGAAAGCCACAGGAGGTTTGTGACTCTGAGAGCATATCCTAGCCTTTCTGTGGCTTTGGGCAAGCGCTTAACCGCTGGGTGCCTCAGTTTCCCCTTCTGTAAAATGGGATAATAATACTTAATTACTTCATCGTGCTGAGGTAAGGATTAATTAGTTGATGTTTGTAAACGGCTTTGAAGCCAGAAAATGCTACACCAGAGCTAAGCATTATTATTAATAATACATTTCAGCGGAGTTAATAATGGCGTTTGCCATCTCAAATTTCCCTGACAGTTTCAGCTGGTGAACTTATTTTTCAGCTTCACTCATTAAAAGGAAATGAAAAATGGTGCTGCTGGCAGAAATAGTGCTGGTCTTCATTGCAAAGATGAACACATATCAGCCATGGGTGAAAAAAATATCTCTTCCACAGGAACTCAATAGAAAGTGCTGGAAAATATCACATGCAATGAAAGGTGGTATGACTGTGAAGCCACTTTAAAAAATGAAGAAAATGCTAGGGAAAAAATATGTAAGATGAGAATCGAGTGGAGCTGGGAGGTTACCACTTCCCAGAATTGATTCAATTCCCATGCTTTGGACCTAACCGCAAGGTAGTTTATCTGTTGTCTGCCTTGCTTTGTTTTTCTCTTTGGTCCCTCTTTCTGGCCTCCACCCCTTCCTGTGCTAGGTCACTTCAGGGTTGTAGGCGTGTGTGTGGGATGTGTGTGTGTGTCTTTAAAATCTCTTGTTAGATCCCTGTCTATCTCCTTTCCTTTATATCAACTCAAAGAAGCATTTCAGCATCATTTAACTCTGACCCCCCTAAATTGGGATGAAAATGTCAATGAGATGACATCACTGCAAAGCCTCTGGTACATGGCAGAGGTTCAAAAATGACTTGTTTAATGGAGCCAGGAGTTTGAGAAGTCCTGAGTGTCTGATGAACATCTAGTAAAATGATGTCATAACTGCACAGGCCGTGATGTTCAGCTTTCCCCCAAAGCTGATGCTCCCGACCAGTCCTTTGTTGGGTATGCATTTTGCATATTTCCCCCAAAGAGGCGTTGTGTTTGCTCTAAGGTAGGGGTACTCTCATCCAGTGGTTCTTCAAATGAAGTCCCCACACCAGCAACATCAGCATCTCCTGGGAACTGGTTGGAATACAGGGTCTCAGGCCCCAGTTCTGAATCAAGAATACCATTGCGGGTGGTTCACCAGGCCCTCCAGCGGACTCTATGCAGGAGCAAGTGTGAGAACCAGTCCTCTTCAGTCCCCTCTTGATAGGTGACAAGCTCCAGGGGTCCCGGGCTGCGGTCCCCAGCCATGCAGCCGACCAAGGAAACTTAAAACCCAAGCCAGACCGCAGGGCCTTTATCTTTGAAGTACAATGTTGCCTGGAGAATCAGAAAAATCGCCTTGCAGTTGGTAGCGAAGGGGGAAGGAAGGCTTAAGCTGCTTTGTTTAGCATTGTCTTCCAGAATGCCTACCTGTGCTTCCAAACCTGATTCCAGGTCCCGTTCTCTGAATTTCTGTGCTGTTGACATGAGCAGTTCCACATGCCCGGCGTTGTGAGTTTGCTGCCACTTGGCGCTGGCCCTGATTTCTCGGCGTCAGGTGGACGTTCTGTGGTGACAGATGCCATGTCTTCGCATCCTCAGCCTCTCACGGCTCTCACTGTGCTGGTTTATGCAGCCTGTGCTCAGGGTAGTTTTATAGGTTGGTTCCTCAGACCCGTGAACTGCAGGCTGCCATCGTTTCTAAATAGAGAGATGCTCGGGATCAGGAAGTGGTGACGAGGAGGGTTAGAGAGATGTGGAGGACCATCTTCGCTTTAGGCAGATATATCTGGGTGTCAAACATCAGGTTATCCTCTGCGTGGCAAGACCTTTCTGAGGAAGTAACATAGCTTGATCGTCATCCAGCGGACTTTACATTTTAAACTTATTTTTTTAAAAAAGGGTAGTGCTTACTATATGTGAGGCCCTGGAGTGGTTTTTTAATATATGTCATCCCAATGGCAAATCTGAAATTTAGGTATTAATATCTCCAATTTTATTACACAATTTAGCTGAATTGTGCACCAAGCAGGCAACCAGCAAAGATTGATTGAATGCTCACCACATCTAAGGTTTTCTGAATCTTGCTAGCTGCTAACTGGAAGCCCTCAACTGAAGTCCCTGACTTTGGGAAAAGCTGTGATTTAATTGTGAGAACCCTTGGTTTCCTTCAGCAGATTCTAAAGTTGATTTGAGTAATTCAAGCCTAAGGGCTTGATACTACCCTCCGAGAGGGATAAATGGTAACCACAGTGACAGGACTGGCTCCGTTTGCCCAGTATCTCCCGTCTGCAGGGCTCCCAGGTGCTCTACAATCTTGAACTGATAGACCAGGGATAACAGTAATTAGAATCTTCAAAGCACTTGGCAAACATTCATTAGCCGCTCTCTGGGAGGAAGACTGAGAGAAGAGGAATAAATGACATAGGATCATTCCCATTTTGCAGACATGGGAAATCAAGGCAGAAAGCTTAGATATCTTGTCTAGCACCACATTCTGAAAACTTCATTTAACATGGGGATGGCTTACTTTCCCATAAATTTGGCAAGTCCCCATAAAGACACAACTTTTTGTTATATAGCAGAATTTCTCAATCTCTTTTCCACTGACATTTGGGCCGGATAATTTTTGGTGTGTGTGTAGGTGGGGGACTGTCTTGTGCATGACAGGATGTTTAGCAGCATCTCTGACCTCTACCCACTAGATCCAACAGCACCTCCTACTCCCAGCTGTGACAACCAAAGAGGTCCCAGACATTGGCAAATGAATCCTGGGGACTGAGCACCCTGGAAGGGCATGAGCATCGTGCTCTCTTCATCTCAGATAGAACCTGTATCAAAAACTCATCATCTCATGGTATCCAGGACACAGAAATAAGCAACCTGGGCTTGTTTGGGGCTCTTCTGGGATGGGAGCCACAGAGTAGCAAGAGGTGAAAGGCAGGAGGTTATGGATGGGACACCAAATAGGGTCGAGATGGAAGCGTTAATTCAGAGGCTGTCAGAAGGCACAGTGCTTGTTGTTCCCGCAGTTGAGTGTGCAAACTGAGTACCTACAGCCAACCTGCTGCTTCGCACAGAGCGGCATTTTCCTGCTGAGTGCCCACCTGTGGGTGAGGTGGCTGTGAGAAGCAGGGGGCTTTCCTGTGAGGTCAGGAAGGACGAGATTCTGTTTCTCCCCATGTGTTTTTCCCTCCTCTCAACCTGTGGTCTCTTCCGAGATCAGACTCAACCCACTCAGAAGGCCCCATTACTCAGTTCAAGGCAAATCCTTGCCAAAGACTGGTTTCTGTGGTGTGCAGGGGCCTTGGGCATTTCTGTTCTTGACCTCTAATCTCGGGTTTGTCTTGTTTGATTGCACAGAAAGGAAAGGATGACTTGCCTTGGCCAGTTACCTTCTGGAGAGAAAGTAACACAGAATTGGAAACTGGAGACATGGATGATGGGTTGTCCTGGTGGACAGGTGAGCTTGGGGGTGTGATGGAAAAGTCAGAGTGAGGGGACCTGATTTCTAAGCTACAAAGGTTCATAGTACTAAAAGTGTTACTTCATCTGCCTTCTCAAAGCACGCCGTCAACGTACCACACAGTTCCAATCTGCAGCATATTTCATTTCTCCAGTGAAAATAAGATAGGAATCACATCTCAAAAAAGTGTTATGAAGGTAGACCTCACATGCAATAAACTGCATGTTCACAGTGTACAGTTTGGCAAGTTTTGACATATATGTACACTCATGAAAACATCACCACAATCAAAATAGTGACATATCCAATTCCTCCAGTCCCCCTCATGTCCCTTTCTAATTCCTCCCTCCTTCTGCCCCCACCTCTCCTCCCACCCCGCCCTCACTCCCAACCAGTGACCTGCTTCCAGTCACTATAGCTTAGTTTGCAATTTCTGGAGTTTTATGTAAATGGAATGATACAGTGTTATACTCTTTTTTTTTCTGACTTCTTTCACTCAACATAATGATTTTTGAGATTCATCTGTGTGAAGAGCATATTAATAGTCCATTCCTTTTTGTTGCTGTGGGTGTTCCATTGTATGGACTTACCACAATTTGTTTATCCATTCACCTACTGATGGACATATAAGTTGTTTCCAATTTTTAGCTATTTTAAAGTTGCTATGGACATTCACATACGTCTTTGTGTGGACATATGCTTTCATTTGGGTAAATGCCCAGGAGTGGAATAGATGGATCAAAAGGTAGATACATGTTTAATTTTGTAAGAAACTGCCAAACTTTTCAATAGTGATTGCACCATCTTACATTCAGGGGCTGCGTGTTAATCTTTCTGGGGGAGGGGAGCATCAGAGAACCTCACACTGTGGACTCTACGCAAGGTTGCAAGGTCGTCCAAACTACTGGGGAGCTGTGTGTGAGCACACACTCCCAGCGTCTGCCTGAGAGTTCCCAGGTAGCAACTCCATCACCAGCCAACCTTCCTGCGAATTTCCCCTTTAGGAGAGACTGCATCTCTTAGTACCTATATTTGCAAGAACAAATGGTCATATAATTAGCAAATACCTCTAAACCTTCTCTAGAGCAAACCAACCCTCCCAGAGAGGCAGGTGTGAAAAAGAAAAACCAAGTAATTTGACACTTGGTTCCTTATTTGGGACTTGGAAGTTGACCTAACTGAGTTATTCAGGTCCCCATCAATATATTGGTTAGAACACTATATTCCATATAGAACCTTAGGACTCTGATGTAGGAAAAAAAACCCCATATCAAATCACAACTAAAATTGAAGCCAATTTGCCCAAGCGATACAGCATGGCTGTCTTCACATTCCCAAGTGAGCAGATAATTACAAAACTGTAATTTGCATTTGTATACATCAGGCCTGAAAGTAAAATGATCTGATGGTACTGGTTGTGCCTCTTTGATTTCTGTGTCTGATGAAAACGCAGCAGGATTGGGTCTTTATGCAAAACATGGACTCGCCCCTCCCTAGTCAGCATTGGTGGTAGAGATTCCAGGGGACACACAGGCCAAGCAAGATCACTTGGGTGGGTGAGCAAAACTGGAGTGGGGGCCCAGAGCTTTGCAGACAGTAATGGAAGATGGGCCTTCCTCCTTCTTTTTCATGCATAAGGAGAAGGTTGGAGATTTGCTCTAGTTCTGTGTTTTTTCAAGGAAAAGAAGAAAGAAAATTCGTCTGCCAACTCCGAACCAACATGTAGGCTCAGCTCTTGACTCTGAGTGGCACAGGAACCGGATTTTAGATAAAGAAGAGACGTTTCTGTTACCTTGTGGGGCAGGAAATGGGTTTTGGTCCTGGGATTCCTCTTCTGAGTGTGTGGGCGTCACCATTTCCTGTTTCTTTTTTCTTTTCTTTCTTTCTTTTTTTTTTTTCCTGTAAGCTTTTACATTTAGAAAATATATTTAATACCCTAAATTTTTTGGGGGGTCAATTCTAATATATAAATCAAAATGAGATTTTATTTTCTAGGTCTTGGAAAGACCATTTTGAATGCGCTCTTGTTTAGCTTGTCAAGTATACAACACCAAATGCTTGTTTTTCCAGGAGCCAACACTGCCAGGTTGTGAGGACAGTTCTAACTAGCTGCTGAAGTAAACACACGGTGTGACAGCCGTGGTTTTTTACTAAGTCCACAACCAGAGATAAATGATAGAGATCAAACCATCATATTACCATCATTATTATTTAATATCACCTCCAGTTTTCATTCTAATCAAGGAACAGTGGATTATGGCCTTTAAAAATGCTCTCTCTCTCTTGCTTTTTTTTGAGGCACTATTTTGGTCTGTCTTTCCTTTTTTTAAGAGTAAAGCAATTCTTTCCTTGTTTTTAATGTGAAAATGTGAGTTGGGAGAGTAATCTAATACTGTGGTTTTCATCAGTGTGTAGATGGTTTCCTAAAACACAGATCTTCAGGCCCCACCACAGTAATTTCTGATTCAATAGGTCTGATAATGTGCATTTCTAGCAAGTGTCCAGGTGGTGCTGGCACTGCTGGTCCAGGAACCATCCTTTGAGAATCCCTAGTCTAATGTAAAGTCAGTCATATTGGATGGTAGGGGTTCTCGGTTCTAGAGTCCGACAGTTGTGAAATTTTAAGACTTGATTTCTTGGAGCTTGCTGAGTCCAAGAGTCAGCAAGCAATCTTTATCTGTAAAGAGCCATATAGTAAACTCTACCAGGTATATGATCTCTGATACAACTATTCAATTCCACTAATGGGAAAATAGCAAAAGACACAAGTAAATGAATGAACATGATAGTGTTCCAATAAAACTTTATTTACACAGATAGGCACCAAGCCAGATTTGGCCTGTGTAGTTTGCCATCCTTGGTCTATTCCAAAGGTGGGGAACATCGGGTATGGCCCGCAAAATCATTTGGTCTGGTCCTGTAAGGCATTAGGGGTGAGTTAATTAAAGTTTGACCAAATATAGCAGGCTAGTTTTTAAGTTGGTAATTTTGTATGGCTCGTGAATGATGTTATAAATATCCAAGTGGCCCTTGGCAGAAAAAAGGTTCCCCACCCTTGGTCTAGCCTACGCTTTCATTTTATCGATGACGTGATTAAAGCCCAGAGAGACTAGCTGGCAATTGAAATCGAGGGTTTCTATGTCTTTGATTAAACTTAGTTTTAAATCTTAGCTCTGGAAATCATCCCTCTCTCTCTCTCTCTCTTTCTTCCTGTCTCTCTCCCTTCCGCCTTCCCCAAGATACCTAGCCTTTCCCCTAGATAATCAACGGCCCCCGAGGCAGCAGAGGACAGTAAGCTGGATCTGACTAATGGTCACAAGGTCTGGACCTCTGGAAGACTAAAGATAACATCTTGACCTAAGTTTCGTTTCAGCTCCCAAGCCATAAGGTACAGTAACCCCCTGGCTACTTTCCCATGGGACTAGACAGAGGGACCCAGGATAGACCTCAGAACTGTTCTCAAGTCCTAAGGAAATGATTCATTACCCTTACCTCACCTCCAACCAATCAGCTCCCAGAATGACCTTGAACCACTAACCCACAATTGTGTTGTCATTTTTACCCTATATAGTCTGTAACCTACATGCCATTGGGGAGTTGGGTTTTTAGAACATAACTTCCTTGTTTTCGTATTGGCCAATTCAATATTAGACCATTTTTTTTATTTCTATACTGAAAACTCCTACTCTTGCATTTCTTTGGGCCAGTGAAGGTAGACAGGCAAACTCCAAAACAAAGAACAGAAAACAAAAACCATTGGTGACTGGAGATCCAGTAACATGGTGCTAATCGCTCATGTGGTATAATGCTCTACAGCTGACCAGCCAGTTGACTGGAAGTAAGGTGCTTTACCATGCCACATATAGAAAAGGAAAGTGTGCTAATTATCTCTATTAGTTTGCTAGAGGAGCTTCTACAGCAAAATACCACAGATTGGGTGGCTTAAACAACAGAAATTTATTTCTTACAGTTCTGGAGGCTGGAAGTCTGAGATCAAGATGTCAGCCGATTTGGTTTCCCCTGAGACCTTTCTCCTGGGCTTACAGATGGCCACCTTTCTCTGTTATGTGCATCTCTGGTGTCTCTTCTAAAGACACCAATCATATTGAATTAGGCCCCATTCTAATGGCCTCACTTTAACTTAATCACCTCTTTACTGACACTGTCTTCAAGTACTTCCACCTTCTGAGGTCCCAGGGATTAGAGCTTCAACATGTGAATTCTGAGGGACACAATTCAGTCCAAATGTTATCGACTGCTATATAACAAATTACTCCAAAGCTTAGTGGCATGAAACAATACACATGGACCTGGCTGATGTGGCTAAGTTGGTTGAGCCTTGTCCTGGGCACTGACAGGTTGCTGGTTTGATTCCTGGTCAGGGCACATGCCCAGGTTGCAGGTTCAGTCCCTGGTCTGTGTGCATACTGGAGGCAAATAATTGATGTTCCTCTCTCACATCAATGTTTCTCTCTCTCTTTCCCTTCTTCTCTCTTTAAAATCAATAAAAACATATAAAAACACACACATGTATTATGTCACAGTTTCTCTTGGTCAGGAATCCAGGACAGGCACAGTTGAGTATTTTTCTCTTGAGTATTTACAGTAAAGCCAACAATCAGGGCTGCATCTCACTTAAAGGCTCAGTTGGGGAAGGATGCACATTTACTCATGTGGTTCTTGCGAGGATTCTGTTCTTTATGGGACATTTGACTGAAGATCTCTGTTCCCCACTGGTTGATGGCAGAAGCCTCCCTTAGTTCCTGGCCACCTCGGCCTCCTTAAAGAGCAGCTCAGAGCATGGCAGCTGCTTCCCTCAGGGTGAGCAAAAGAGGATACAGAACCTAATTTCAGGAGTGACATTCCATTGTTGCCGTATTCTATTTGTTAGAAGCAGCTACAAATCTAGTCCTCAGTCAATAGAAGAAGGAGATTACACAGGTGTGACTACCATCAGGGGCCATTTGGGACATCCTAGCAGCTGCCTTCCAGAGAAAGCCAGACAACCTGATCTCTAATGCTTTCCCCAACCCATTTCTAAAGAGCCCAAGGAAAATAGAGCACATTTCTGATAGTTCTGAAGACTTCAACAATTATGGATTTGTGGCTCTCACAAATTTGGAGATAAATTGGAATGAACTTTATCATTTAAATCTCTCTGAAAGAAGAGTTATTCTCTAGATCAACTATTTTTTAAGAGAAATCCTTATTGCCATATACACAATGTATTTGCTAATTTCATATGTACTGATGAAAACAGATCTCTGACTCTACTTGGCAAAACCTGCTTAATCTTGCAGTAATCCCACTATGTTTTTAAAGTTAAAAAAATCTCCATCTTAAAAAATTTATAAAAAATAAAAATAACTTACAAAAAGTTCTATAATGCAATCAATCTTTTTTGATAATTTAGATTAGACTTTTTGTCAGGCTAGACTTGCATGAATTGATTATAGGTTTTTTAAAAATATATATATTTTTTACTGATTTCAGAAAGGAAGGAGAGGGAGAGAGCTATAGAAAGATCAATGAATCATCAATTGACGGCCTTCCCACACTGGGTATCAAACCCACAACCTGAGCATGTGCTCCGATTGGACACTGAACTGTGACTTCCCGGTTCATTAGGTCCGATGTTTAACCACTGAACCATGCTGGCCAGGCTTGACTATAGGTTTTTAAGAATGAGAACCAAAGAAGCAAATATCCTTGGTTTTGCTCTTACTTTCTGCTTGGTAGAAGAGATCTATAACCACTGAATGTGCTTGGTTTTGGAACTGACCCCTGAGGCCACACTTGTAGTTACCATATGCCAACTTTCAACCTATTTCTCAAATAATCTGGGAAGGTTTACTTTTTTCCCCACTTTACATCATTGAAAAGCTAATAACCAGTTTTGCTTTTTAATTTAAAGCAGTAGTTCTCAAATAGGGGTGAATTTTTGTTCCTCAGGGGGCATTTGACAATATCTGGAGACATTTTTGTTTGTCACAACTGGGATGGGAATGGGAATAGCGACTGGCATCCAGTGGGTGGAGGCCAGGGACACCCAGAGCAGTTCTCTATAACAAAGAACTCTCCAGCCTAAAATGTCAATGCGGCTGAGGTGGAGAAACTCTGGCTGGAAGAAGTTACCCCGAAGTGTTTTTAATGGAGAGGTCCCACAAATGGGGCTCAAATGCCAAGGAAGTTGGGTTAATCATGTCTTTACAGAAGACTGTTTCTGAGCCTTTGAAATGTTCGCACGTCTATGTCCCTCTCTAGGATAAGATGTAGGAAGCACAGGTCTCAAATGTGTTGGATCATGGAGCCTTCTTTTCTGTGGCTTTTTGAGCACCAAATATTCTTTAAGTCAGAACCTTCTTTGAGAAGGTTAGCTTAGAGCAAATATAATGAATGAGATATACTCCTGGGCAAGGGGATCTTGGACATCCAAATTTACTGGTACTAGAGGGAAAGCGATAGCATTCTCATCCCATCTCCCACTCCCACCAAATGTACTTTAGAGAAATCATTATGGGAGTAAAGCATGCCAATTGTTGAAATTTAGGAAAATGGATGGAGGAAATAGGTAAGTCATTGTCAAATCACTCAAGAAATAGTCACTATTAACATCTTGGTGTATTTACTGTCAGTGTTCTTTCCTATGTGTGGCGGAGTACATTCCAAACATAGTCACATCAATACATATCCCATCCCACATGATCTTTTTGCAAGGTGACATGGACACTCTCCCATTGAGCAATTTTTGCTCCTTCCTCTGAATCTGAGTGGGCCTGGGACTGTGTTGGGAGTTGCTATGTGATTTAAAAGGTTAAGTAGAGAATAAAATTCAGCTGCTTCCTGGCTTTTTCTCTTTTGAGATGCTTGCCCTTCCATTCAGTCACCACAATTTGAGGAAGCCCAAATGAACCTTTATGGAAATAACAAATGGAGAGACTGGCATGGAGAGGAACCGAGACTCCTAGCCAACAGCCAGCGTAAAAAACCAGACATGTGACTGAGTGAGTCTTCAGATTATTCCAGACCCTGCCTTCAAGCTGCCCTAGTCAGCACCATGCAGAAGAGAGAGGAGCTGTTCCCACTGAGCCCTGACCAAATTGCAGATACATGAGCAATATAAAAAAGTGTTGTAAATTTTGGAGATTAAACCCTTATTAGAGATAACATTGGCAAATATGTTCTCCCATGCAGTGGGCTTCCTTTTGTTTTGTTGATGGTTTAATCTCCAAAATTTACAGGGAACTCATACAACTTAACAAAAGGTAGATAAACAATCCAATCAAAAAATGGGCAAAGGACCTAAATAGACACTTTTTGAAAGAGGACATACAGAAGGCCGAGAGACATATGAAAACATGCTCAAAGTCACTAATCATCTCTGAGATGCAAATCAAAACAGCAATGAGGTAGCATCTCATACCTGCCAGAATGGCTATCATCAACAAATCAACAAACGACAAGGGCTGGAGAGGATGCTAAGAAAAAGGAACCCTCCTTCACTGCTGGTGGGAATGCAGATTGATGCAGCCACTGTGGAAAACAGTATGGCATTTCCTCAAAAATTTAAAAATGGAACTGCCATTTGACTCAGTAATACCACTTCTAGGAATATATCACAAGAAACTAGAAATACCAATCAGAAAGGATATATGCACCCCTATGTTCATAGCAGCACAATTTATCATAGCTAAGATTTGGAAACAGCCTAAATGCCCATTAGCAGATGAGTGGATTAGAAAACCATGGTACATCTACACAATGGAATACTACGTTGCAGTAAAAAAGAAGGAATTCTTACCATTTGCAACAGCATGGATGGAGCTGGAGAGCATTATGCTAAGTGAAATAAGCCAGTCAGTGAAAGAAAAATACCACATGATCTCACTAATTTATGGATAATAAAGAACATTATAAACTGATGAACAAAAATAGATACAGAGGCAAAGAAGCATTGATCAGAGCCAGGGGTCCTCAAACTACGGCCCGCAGGCCACATGCAAATACAAATATTGTATTTGTTCCTGTTTTGTTTTTTTACTTCAAAATAAGATATGTGCAGTGTGCATAGGAATTTGTTCATAGTTTTTTTTTAAACTATAGTCCAGCCCTCCAACGGTCTAAGGGACAGTGAACTGGCCCCCTGTTTAAAAAGTTTGAGGACCCCTGGATCAGACTGTCAAACTACAGCAGGAAGGCTGAGGAGGGTTGCAGGGGGGAGGTAAGAGATCAACCGAAGGACTTGTATGCATGCATATAAACATAACCAATGGACGCAAGACACTTGGGGGGGCGGGTGAGGGCATGTGCCAGGGGATAGGAGAGGCCAGGGGGAGGTCAATGGGGAAAAAAGGAGACAATAGTAAATATTATTATTTGTAATACTTTAAACAATAAAATAAAATTTAAAAAAAGGTGTTGTGTCAAGCTACAAAGTTTTAGAGAGCTTTGTTACACAGTAGTAGATAACTGGAGCACAACACACACACACACACACACACACACACACACATACATTTTTACATACAACTGGGACCATGAAGCTTTTTTCATGTTACAATATATTATAAAGATTTTTCCATGACATTAAATGTCTTTCAAATCTTGATTTTTAATCATAATGTCAGGTGTTTGTTTTTTTTCCCATTGACATTAGCTCCTGTTGCCAAATATCTAATAAGTACTTATGATGTAATGTCAGGCACAACCCAGAGTTTTAATGCAATTGATAATGGCAGCGTATTTTCTCCTTATTTAATTCAGGGACCCCTTGAAGACTTGGATAGTTGGGTACACAGTATGATGAGCAGCCCTGCTCCAGGAACTGATTGACTTCTACTTGTCTTATTCGAAATTTGGCCAAATTTTCATGGTTCTTTGAGCAGTAGCACTTTAATCCTACAGATGTAAATCAGTCCCAATGTTTTATTTGGAGGTGGTTAATCTTTCTCTCTCTCTCTCTCATATTTTTCATCCTCTCCTTTTCTACCTTTCTACCTCTCTCTCCAGTGTTTATTTAAGGAAAGATTCATTTTGAGTTAAAAGGCAAAAGGTTTCACACACTCATGAAATTCTTGACAAAAGATGAGGGTTATGTAAATGGTAGGCAAATGTTAATTTTAAAGCAGATCTGAAAGAAAGAGAGAAATTAACAAATTTCTTGGTTTGAGACACATTTCTTTTTTAATAAGGCCATCAACTGTCAAATCAATGAGGCGTGGTCTGTTGTTATCACTCAATAGAGTGAATGCCAGCAACTCCCCTTTTTATTGTAGATACTGCAACCTTCAGGGAGGTGCTCCACATCTATGATACATTTGTATGATTATTACTACTATCCAGTGTTGTTTTTGAAGATCTACGTAGAGCTATCCATTTGGAATACAAGGCTTTACTAAGCACCCATGTCTATTGCCAGGCATTGCTGCACACTGTGGATAAAAAGTGAATCACATACAATTTTTGTCTTCACGGAGTCCAAGATTTTTAGGAGATAGTGTTTCTCTCAGGGCTCTTGCATATTTCATGCAGTCTAACCATTGCATGATGTCCAGAGATCAGTTCCAATATTCCCAATTTCTTTCAGGAGACTGTGGTTTTATGTGCAATGTATCTGTTGAAATAAAAACAATTTAGTTATAAATTCATTCTGGATTTTAGACAATTCAAGTGGTAGTTGTTAATGCTGTCATCAGGATGTTAATATCCCTATCAATGCTCCAGTAAGGAGAGTGCAGTAATTGAAAGAGTAAGAGAATATAGAACTTAAAGTTCTGATTTCCTAATTTCTTGCTATTTGGAGCAAGTCACTTTGGTTTCTGAGTCTTCATCTGTATAATGAGTCTGTTTTAAGAAACATTTCTAGCTCATGATTTTATATGTCTGCTCTCATATCTGAAAAAAATTCATAACTGGAATAGTAGGTGAATAGGGTGTATATAATATCTCCTGTTACAATATCAACCTGTGACCACCAATGGTCTCTAATCATTTGGTATGTCACCCTTTGCCTCAAATGAGAACAGTTTTCTGCTGGGTCTTACACCCCCTTTAATTGGAAATTTGGATCATGTGAAAGTTAGCAGTATATATGGCAAGGGAGGAGTTTATTGTTGATCACAGAATATGAAGTTATTAATTAGGGAGCGATGCAATGTAGCTCTTAAGTAGGTTACAGTGTACTTAGTAGTGAAAGAGTGTGTGATTGCCAACTCTGATATTGACTTATTCTTAGTTCAAAGTCGTTGAGATGAAAAAATAATTTAGTGGTATTCAACTTTCGAATCACTAATTACTTCAGTATCTGCACTCAGTATCTTTTCCAGTTCCCTCATATCTATTAGTTGATCTGTCATTGTATTGACTTTGGAATACAACCACTAGATACCTTTTGTGACAATATTTTAGGTATGATGTATAGGATGATGGTTCAAATAAGGCAGTTGAGAGAAAGCCATTCCTCTTTGCTTTGATAGCTCTTAGTAGATACCTTAGTATGGCATCTCTCACATTGTTATTTTAATACATTGTTGGTTTGTCTCTCTTGTGTAGTAGGCTCTGGACCTCTTTGGCCAGGAATAATTACTTAGTAATTTTTGTGTTCTTAGTGGAACTTCTTACATAATAAGTACTCAGCCATATATGTTAAATGAATTACCCTATACATATCTGTATTATAATTATTCATTTTTTAACTCTGTTGAAAAACAAAGTGTCAATTTAACAAATATTTATTAAATATTTATTTACTATATTTATGACATTGCTAAAAATCTGTAAGTTGCAGTTAATGATCATGGTGTTCAATTTCATTTGAAGTCAATGTCATAAGACCATCCGTAGCTATAAAGTAAATAAAAATCATGATTATTTGCTCCCTCATTTAAAAAAGGTCAACTGCACTTGCAGATGAAATGTATGTGGTGCAACTTTCTTGCAGTGGTGTGCTGCTTTTCCTCAAAGCCAGCTTGCTATTTTGAAAGCAGGGAGTGTCCATGATTTATGTAGAGCATCAAGTAATGAAGTAGGTCAGTGGCTCTTTGAGCCACAGGCATTTTCTTGATTTCAAAATAGAAGATTGGGATTTGTGGGGAACCTGTTACTTTTCAGGTATTAAAGAGATTTTGCTTTTTTAAAAAAAATTGCAGCACTAAAGTTCTAGATTTTGGAAACAGTTTTGGAGTTAACATCTTTGCATTTAAAAATATATTTAAATTATATGACAATACATGAAGGATGATAGCCAATAAAACAAGGCTGAACCTACGATATTTAAGCTGTTAACTAGTCACATGTCTGTATTTTTTCCATAACTTTATGAAGTGGAGATAAAATGGAGAGGGATATTTATAAACACATTTACAGGGAAAGATGCTACAAAGAATAAAAAATTGGTGTTAGTATAGGGCTTTCTATCTATGATGGTTAATTTTATGTGTCAGTTTGACTAAACCAGATATTTGATCAAACATTATTCTGGGCATTTCTATGAGGGTGTTTTGGATGAGATTAACATTTAAATCGCTGAATTTAAGTAAAGCTGATTGTCCTCCATTATGTGGGTGAGCCTAATCCAATCAGTTGAAGACAAAAAGACTGGCCTTTTCAGAATAAGAAAGAATTCTCCAGCAGACAGCCTTCATCTGCAACATTAGCTATTCCTAATTCTACAACAGATGACCCTTTGGACTCAAACTGAACCTTTGCTTTCCTGGATCTCCAGCCTGCTGGTACCCCTTGAAGCCATTTAAAAATCATATCTGTAATATATATAATATTATATATAATTATATGTATTATATATAAAATATATCTATAAAACTCTATATCCCATTGGTTCTGTTTTTCTGGAAAACTATGACGAGTACATTACCTTACCTGTCTGTCTTCAACACTCAAGGGATTGTTCCCATGAGTTCCCAGATCTCTCCTGTGGAAAATAGAAAGTCAACAGGAATATAGGAAATACTTTTTAAATTGAATTTATTGGGGTGACATTGGTTAATAGAATTATACAGGTTTCAGTTGTGCAATTGTATAATACATTATCTGTATATTGTATTTTGTGTTCACCACCCCAAGTCAAGTCTCCTTCCATCACCATTTATACCCCATATACAATAACAGAGAGATTGAGGGGGTTCTGTTTATAAGGTAGATTGGAGATTAGGGGTGGCATAAAAAGGGATTATAAAATATCCAGGAAAGGAAGTATATCTTACAAAGAACAGACAGAATCAATCGAACTTAACTTCATTCAACCATTTTCCCCTTGTACTTACTTTTCGGAGTTTAAAAATCCCTGACCTCAGAGTATCTCCATAATATGGGACTTAAATAAATTCCTATCCTGTTTACTATGCAAATGAACAGTTTAGGTGACCACTCTCAGCACTTACAATGCAATAATTACCTGTACGCTTTGTCTTAGTGTCCCCCACCTTCCCTGTAGCATAGTGCTTGTCACTTAGAGAGAACTCCATACATGTGTTAAAGAAATGAATAAACAAATGGAGGTTTTGACTTTACCAAGTCATTTTCCAACTTGAGAATGTTTTGAAGAAAATCCTACAAAACCCTTTTTATGATCACATCAAAAGACCTTTGAAATATGGAAGTGTCCATTTACCCAAGATGAGTGACATTTGGAGAGCTGAAAAGAAATTCCTGGTTGCAATTAATTGACCATTTTTGAACCAACTAAGGGACAGATAAAGGGGATCAGGAAGGGTTTTCATCATTTTTTTAGAACTTAGATTTTTCTGATCTTAGAAGCATCATTACATTAATATTCTTACTGAATTTCAGGATCATGTGGTCTTGGGAAGACCCACTGACAGGGGATAAAGGAGCAAGATGAAAAGGAAGCTGATGGGAAAGAGTAGCTGATGGTTTCATAGCTGGCTTGTCTTCTCCTAAAGCCATTAATTACATTATACTTTTCATCATTTAATTTTCAGTTTTCCTTGTTTGTTGATTCTCATGTCTCCTAATGTAGCATTTTCTCACAAGTAATATATATATGAGCGCGCGTGCGAGAGAGAGAGAGAGAGAGAGAGAGAGAGAGAGAGAGAACAAGAGATAGCGATAGCATTCATTGATCACAGAAGAAGCTTACTTTCACCAACTTGACATTTCATATGCTCCAGAGGAGAAGTTTGCCAAATATTCTGCATGGAGTTACATTTAATAGTAATAATTTCCACCTGCTGTGGTGTAGTCTCAGATTCTGCATACAGGTGGTGGTTTTATTTTTTTTCCACCTCAGAATCTTCAGGCACCCTAGAGACATTAATTAGGCCCTGGACCTCTTTGAAGTTGATCTTATACCCATACACACATGATGAAATGCAGAAGGGGAGAGGTTAATTGAGTAAGACCAAGACCACACAGAAATTCCATGAAAGAGCCAGGAAGGTGATGGCTTCCCAGTCTAGGGCCAAAACAAGGAAACACTGAGAAGAGAGGCCTGTTTGCCAGGTGCTTTAAATTCACCTGGAATTTCCATCCCCCCTTTCATTTAAAAGTCAGCTACCCTCTTCCCTTCAACACCCTAACACAAGGAGAACCTAAAGAACTACAAAGTAATTACCATCACTTTCAGGGTGTGTTAACCTGCAGCCCACATAGCCAAAATGTTCTCTAGGCACGGCTATAATGTATATACCGGAGTTTCATTTCTCGGCATGAGTATACGTCTTGCTTAGAACTGCTGTTTCTTCTCTCTCTCTCTCTCTCTCTCTCTCTCTCTCTCTCTCTCTCTGAAAGCTCCAGTTATATTCCCACAATTAAATCCAGGCAGGAGAATATAAAAGCTACTCAAGCCAAGGGTTTCACCTTCCTCTCACTTAAATTGTGTAGAGATTAGTCACTCTGAGAAGGTCAAAACAGTAGGCTTCTGGGTGCACAGGGGAGAAATGGGAGGTTTAGAAGTAAGAAACTTCAATGAGCACAAGGAAAGAGGATCTTGATAAAAATGCTATCTTTTGTATTCTTGAACATCTATTAAACATTCTAGTAATGTGCCTTTTCTCCAAACCATCCAGATAAGGTCATTGATGGTAAGGACTCAGGAAGAAAACTTGTTTGCGTCAGCCTGGCCTTCTCATGCAGCTCCTTCTGGAAGGAAGTTGACCCTAAACAAGAAGCTGGGCAAGGGAGGCTCTGGTGGGATGCTTGTGCCAAAACATGAACACTGATCTCTAAGGGTGGCGGACAGGGCTGTCCACGAAAGATACATGAACAAATACTCAGTCAGTATTTGTTGGAAGAGTCTCCATTCCAAACCATGGTTTCCTGCACATTTAGAAGGAAGTAGTATGGTTTTGTACGTGTGGGAGCCCAGAAAGCCTTGGGTATGTAACTTTGGGTTGCTATAGGAGTGGAAATTATGCTAAGACAATTAAAAACCGTTTATAGCGTGAGGAAGGGTTTTTATGAATAAATAAGAGAAAGGAAAAATGCAAGACTGTGAACAAAGACACAAAAAAAATCATTCTTTTTTTAACGGAGCAGGAGAAAAATGTACCAAAAACAGATGAAAAGCTTTCCTTCTTAAAGAAAAGCCCCTAGTGATACAGGTACCAGATTTCCTGGCCAGGGCACAACTAATATGTATGTGAAGACTGATTTTGATGAGAGGAACCAACAAAACCCTCAAATACATCAGGCTTAGAACTGGTGGATCATTTGGCGCTCAGCTCGCTCTGAACTGAACCATCCTTACTCCGGGGAGTTTAAAGCTGCCTCCTCTGGCGAGACAGCCTCTCCAGTGCCCTGCACCTCCAGCCCTTCCTGCACACAAAGAAAGGCAAGTGCTGCAGCGCAGCCACTACCGCACAGCTGCTTCGGGGAGGGACGGAGTGCCGTTTTGGCTGGCGCTGGATGAAGTTGCTGCCAATTTCCTCTAAGTTTGCCCTCTCTTTCAAAATTCAGCATAACAGTGCACAAACAATCTCAGGTCCTCCTGGCTGCGTTCCCTTTCTGGAGTAATTAGTTGAAATGCACATTGTGTTCTCACCTCATCCTGAGTTTCCATGGGGAACCTGCTGTGGCTGCTTGCAGGGGACCTGGTTCCTTGTTCCCTGAGGGTGGGCGCTGGGCTGTCTGGGGGAGCTTGTTTCCAATTTGGATTTGCTAGGAGAGCTGGCCAACTCTCTCTGGGTGCTCTCTTGGTTATAAAATAAGAAACTTGTTGGTTCCTCTCTTTTCCTAGGGATGGCAGGAGGAGTGATGGCTTGCCGTGGGTAGGAGAGAGGACAGGGAAATGAGGAGAGCCTTGAAAGGCCTGCACAGGGGTTGGATTTAATTTCATAAACAGTAGGAAGCAACTGTGGTTTTGAAGCAGAGATAGGACCTGGTTTTCACCAAGATTAGTTAGGTGGGAGGGTGGGTAGGGGCAGTCAGTAACTCAGAACTGGAGACAGATCAGCCAGCTATGAAGCTGCTATGATATCCCAGGTGTGTGGTCAGGAGGGCTGGACTTCGGTTATGGGTCTGACAACGGAAAAGAAGGTTGGTCCAGCCATAGTGTAGACTGCCTTGGTCCTACCTGCTGACTCAGAAACTCTTGTATGGGGCCCAACCATCTGTGTTTTAATAAGCCCTCCAGAAGATTCCAGTGTAAGCTAAGGTTCAAGAACCAGTGTTGTATATATTGTTGGGCAGATCATAAACATTGGGGACCTTGAGTTCTACTTCTGATTCTGAATAGTTGAGTTGTGTTAAAATAATGCCACTTGACATTTTGGGATTTCAGTCTCTTATCTCTAAATTGTAGCAAGTGCACCTCAGTTGCATTTTGCTGCATATAAAAGAAAACCCCAAACAACAGTGAGTTAAACACTGGAGGCATTATTCTTTCACATAAAGGCAGTCCAGACTTAGGTCATTCAGGGAGAGTATGGAGCTTCACAACATCATCAGGGACCCAGGCTCTTTCTCTTTTTTCCCTTGGTCCATCCTCAGTGCTGGTGTATTAGTGTCTTATGGCTGCTATAACAAATGACCACAAACTTAGTAGCTTGAAACGTAGTAATTCTGGATGTCAGGATTGCTAAGTGGGCCTCAGTAGCTACGTTAAAGGGGCTGGCAGGGCTGTGTTCCTTCTGGAAGCAACAAGGGAGAATCCGCTTCCTTGCCTTGGTTAGCTTCTAGAAGCTGCCTGCCTTCCTTGGCTTGTCGCCTTTTCCTCCATCTTCAAAGCCAACAGGGTCAGGTTAAGTCCTTCTACTCAGCCTTCTCTCTGGTTTCCTTCTGTTTCCCTCTTCCCCTTTTAAGGATGCTTGTGATATTTTTGGCCCCACTGGGTAATCCAAGACAATCTCCTCTTTTGAGGTCAACTGATTAGACATGTTTACCCATCACAATTTTAATTTCCCTTTGCCATGCATTGTAAGTTTTTCACAGTTTTCAGGGCTTTGGATGTTGATATCTTTGGTAGGGGGCATTATTCTACCTTCTATCCTCAGGAAAAACTCATGGTCCTTAATAGCTACTGTAATTTCTACAGTTGTGTCAGATTTCCAGGCGGCGGGGAGGAGGAAGTGGGGAAGGATGAAAGAGCACACTTGCCAGCTAAGCTGGCTCCCACACATCTCTGCCAACCTCTCCTTGGTCAGAACTTAGTCATCTATGGCCACACCTACCTTCATAAAGTGCTCCACTGAAATTAAGATTCTGTTTCTGTGGAAGAAGGAAGAATGGCTATTGAGTAGGCACCTAGCAGTCTCTGCCACAGAGAGGGAGAGGGTCTGTGGGTGTGGAGAGGCAGTCCTGGGTTTTTCCCTAAGTTCCTTCTTCTTCTAGTGATTTGTAGATCCCGCAGAGCTAAGGAATGACAGTTTTAGATTGAGAAATGAGATAGAATAGTAGAAGGAAGAAAAATGTCTTCTTTTCCCATTTTCTTCTTTTCTTCTGGGACAACTGTGTTATTTATATATTATTGAGTATCTTATAGAAACCAGACACATTACATATGTTTTTCCTTACATATGCATCATGCAAAAAGAAACTTTGTGGTACGTCATTCCTCTTTTAGCCCTACAAAAATTTTTTTAATTATTGAAAAATAAATACTATGTCTATTTGTAATTAAAGCCACAGACTACCATAGAGAATGTGTTACACTTGCCTTTCCAGAGGAATAGCTGCAGTTGTAACAGTGCCCTACCCTCCCGACCGGGCCACGTGTAGGTGACTAACATACTAGCCTTCAGTAACCATCTTCTCAAGAATAGGGGCTCTGTCTTGTTCAACAAACATTGTTTGGTATAGGCCTATGCGTAGGAGATAAGAGGGTTTGCAATACTTTTCTTTAAAAAAAATGAATGCTAAGTAGCAACGCATTGATCTATTATCTGTATGTGGCTTTGATTTTGAACAAGCTACTTTATGAGCCACATTTCAACATTATCTTACAGCATTGTCTACCTGGTTTGTGATCATATCTATGAATTTGTCTGTAGGCTCTCTATTTTGGAAGATATCGACGCTGTCAATATAGTTTCATTGGGAGCAGGACACTGTTACCTTCTCTCCCGTGTCTTTACGGTTGAGCTAAGAGCTTGGGATGAAGTCTAGCAGGCAGGAGGGATGTGAGCAGCTGACAGTGATTCTGCTTACACTTTCCTTCTTAAAGTGGGGGTTCCTGCCTGATGTGGCTGCTCCTGGAGTCAGTGGGCTGTTAATTAGAGAAGTGGTTGAATTTTATGATGGGAACGTAAATGGATGGGCAATGAAGGGAAGCCTTCCACAGGAATGGTCTAATATAAACAACAATAACCATAATAATAATCTGGGCTTTCATGGGAGCTTTCATCGAGGAACCAAAAACACATTACGAGCTTCAACTCATTAATCTTCACAGCGCCCCTGTGAGGGAGAATTAAGTGTAAGTAATCATAATTATTACTGTCATTATCCTTCAAACAATTCCCAGATGTGCTGTGGCTGAACTGGCATACTGTGGGGATTTTTTTTTTTAATAGAGACCCTAGACTTTTGGCAGGAGTTTACCTCTCTCTTTCTCTCTCTTGCTCTCTTTTTCTTACTCATTCTGACTTACTAAATAAATATGGAATTTTTAAATTCCTGGGGTCCTTGAAGAAATGGGTGGGGAATAGTTTCCAGTCGATGGTGGTCCCTTGACTTTGCTCTTTTGTTCTTGCCTATTGGAAAGGTTAGTTGGCTGCAGTGGGTCCAGACTCAGGCTCCTGGAGCTGGATTGCAGATTTTATCTTTAAACTACGTGTGATATTTATGATTTCAGCCTTATCTCTGTAGGGAAGGGCTTGAGGAGTTTCATTCTACATGTAGCATCCTGTTTACTCTGATACCATTTAAATGAGACTGTGTCCTGAACACCACGCAAGAGAGGTTCCAGCACATCAACAGCATCCTCTGCGTGTACTGACAAGCCCTGCGTCCATCCTACAGGTGTGCTCCTACCTCTTCGCTCAGGCAACCACTTCGGTGCCCTGTTCTTGGGGAAATAGGTCACCTTGGAGTTCCAGAATCAGCGCAAGGAAAATAGGAGGCTTCAGAGAAAACACTATTGATTATTTTAATAGTACAGACAGATCAGTCAGCTCATGAGAAGTGCCAAATGCATGCAAAGATGCACACATAATTTTATATCTCTGTATACATTTAAATTGTGCATTTATTTTGTTATTATAGAGGTAGTATACATGAAAAAAATTCAGAAAATGTTGGAAAGTCTTACAAAATTAAAGTTGCTTATAAACTCACTAGTGAGAGGTAAGTGTTGTATTTCCTTTGGTGTCAACACTACAGCAGACAATGGCAGGAGAAGGACGCCGATGTTTTGCTGTCGTGGTTGGTTGATGACAAGGAAAAGGCCATGCTTTGTTCTCTGGTTTCTGGAGTTGGATCAAACATGGGATGTGTTTACGGAAGTTGGGATACTCAGTTTTGAAATTGGGACTCTACCAGGTTTAACGGTGGGAGGGCTGACCTCAGTAAACCCAAGGCAGGGGGGCTGCTGTTCAGTCCAAATCGGTAAGTGGTAGAAGGTCAGGCCCTGTCTACTCTCCCCAGGGCTGGCCTTCCTCAGTCCCTTGCATCAACTAACCTTGTTGCAGTTGCAGAGACTTAGAACTTGCCATTCCCACTCTTCCTCTGAGTTCTCTGATGGTTCCGGTTTACATTGCTGACTCCTTCCCATTACCTAGATCTCGACTTAAACTTTACTTCTTCTGAGAAGTCCCCCTGCACGTGTTTTCTAAGTGGCTGTCCTCTTCTTTGGTCACTTTCTATGACATTACCCAGTTTGATTTCCTTCTTGGAATGTGTAACATTTTTTTTTTGCTTATTATCATAACAATTTTACTTAGATATTTATAATCGCCTGTCTCTCCTCCCTTGCAAGCTCTCTGAGGGTGGGGAGCTAATATTTTTTGGCCTCCAAATCTAGAACAGTGTCTGACACGCAGCAAGTGCTCAATAAAAAGTGTTTCATTTGAATGAAGAGAAGGTTTAAGAAGATGGAGAACTGGGAGAGATGTCAAAAGAGGGCCTCAAAGATCTCTGAACATTTCAATCAGAAGCTAAAAACGACATGGCAGGAAAATAAGAGAAGATGTAAATTAAGGACCTAGTTATGAAATACTAATTTATGAAAAATAAAAGTAGTGAAGGCACAGTGTATTTGTAGGAGCTTATATGTGAGGCTAAAAGAAAGACACAATGAAAACACAAATTGAAGTAATTTAGGATTAGGTAAAGACCATTTCTGAAAGCTGGGAATGGAAGCATAAGAACAGCAGCAGAACACAGATGAGCAAAGGAAAAATAACCAAGGTCATTGCTGAACAACCTTGATGGGAACGAATTGATACAGTTAGTGCTTTAGGTGTTTAGAACTTTGAGGGAGATCTTGGGCAGTGAAGAGAGGGATATTAGCAAAGAGAAAAGTAAGGGAGGGGTGAGAACTCTTGCACAAAGTGACAATTTTCCCTTTGAAGATATTGACAAGATCTTGGGTGAAGATGGAGAAGAAGGAAGGTGGATAAGGAAGACATTAAAGGTCTAAACCAGAAAGAGTTATCTTAGGTTGTAGGCGTTGGATTCCATTAGAGAGGCTATTTAGCCAGGAGAATGGGAGAATTAAAGAGAGAGGTTCCTTGAGGTTTAGTAATTATAGTACAAACAGGAGAAGATAAGTATCTTCTCCATAGATTACATCATTGTTAAATCTCAATAATTTTAAACATAATTAACCTTTAATAATGCCTTAGATTTAATAATATAGTTATTGCATGGGAATTGTCTACAAACCATTATAAATCTATTTGTTTAGGTTTACCATCCAGGCAATAAAATGTATACATGCAGCTCAGGTGGTGGGGTTCAGAGCATAGAGTGTTCATATTAAGTGTTTCACTCAATGTAATTGATTGTAAAATCCACTTCAAATCACACCAAATAAAAAGGATTTTACAATAAATTAATTAAAATAAAATTTTATCTTTTAACTATTATTTCTTAATTTTCTCCTTCTCTCTAAATGTCTACCCTAAGGGACTTATTTTCCCCCCCTCTAAATTTTGCTACATGAGAAATTATAAAATGTAATCTGTTTTAGTAACCCTGTTTTGTCTCTAGAACGCAGATACTGGGTTACAATTTATGAAGGAGAAAAAAATGTTCATCCTAAAGGGAAAAGTCCATTTTCTCAGTACCAAGAGCTTTGGTGTTGGTGGTGGTGGGGTAGGGGGGGGGCTGGAAGGGGTCTCCCAAAACTATCAAAATAGTTCCCATTGCTAAATATACTTTTGATCTAAACACCTGTCAACTCAGAAGTATAATTAGGCGTCAGTGCTAGTATTGTATTGTTTCCATTAAATGGCTAGTGGTGTAATACTTTAGTCTGAAAATGCAAGGCAGGTTGCCAGCATGAGGTTAATGTTTGAGTGGTCCTTACTAAGTTTTCTATATATTGGGCAACTTTTGAGCAACTTGAATCTTAGCATATTCAGTTTGATAATCAACTTCGTGGGGGCAAATAAACAAATTTGTTTATGAAACTGTAAATGCTGAGAATGGCTAATTTTTTCTTGTACTTTGGGTAAGTGGAAAATATAAAGGGCACTTAAGTACTAACACTGTATTTTAGCCTCTGGCCAATTAAGACTTGAGTTAATTTGCTTTGGAAGAAGAAGAACAAAAAGTTCAAGCTGACTACCTCAATGTAATGGAATCTTCCCTTTCTAGATAAACATAAAAAAACAAAAACATGCAATTTAATAACAGAGTGATTGGGTTTAGACCAAAATGAATATTTTGAACATGTTGACCACACCTTCAGTGTTGATTTGAGAATTTGCACAGCTTGCTTCATAATGTTCCATAGGCTCTTTTATTTTCTGTTTTCAATCCATTTAAAAAATATCGCATTTGATCTAAAAAAGCTGAATTTATAGAAACAAATAGTAAAATGGTGGTTGCCAGGGACTGGGGTTTGAGGGAAATGGGGTCAAAGGGTACAAATAAGATGAGTAAGTTCCGGGGATCTGATGTACAGTACAGTGACTATAGTTAACAATATTGTATTGTATACTTGAAGTGGTTAAGAGAACAAATATTAAGTGTTCTTACCACACACAAAAATAGTTATCATATGTAAGGTGATGGAGGTGTTAACTATTGTGGTCATCATTTTGCAATATATACATGTATCAATCCATCATGTTGTACACCATAAACTTAGATAGCATTATATATTGGTTATAACTCAATAAAGCTAGAAAAAAGGGGAAGTAGTTATATTAAAAATATGAGAATATGTGTTTTGATTTTTAATGCTTGGGAGAAATGATCAGCCTTTATGAAATGGCTTTAAAGTAAAGTTGTTTTGAAAGGAGCCGGGCAGTTTGAAAATGGTAAATGCGCCTTTTATTATAAAAAAGAAAACTTCGACATGGATTTGCCAAATACTAAGTCTACACTTAAAGCTTAGTATAATAGTGTTGTTTGGTATATTTATTAATTTGGTATAATATTTATATTGTGTGTGTGTGCATGTGTAGTGTGTGTGTGTGTGTGTGTGTGTGTGTGTGTGTGTGTATGAAAGAGATTTGAGGCACCACGATTCCATTGAATCTTTTCTTTCAGGGCACTTTATTACATAGTATAGTCAGTGAGAGAGACTAATGCGTTTATATGTTAATTCTTAGAGCAATGTAAGAGATCAGAGGCACCTTCACTCGGTCCTTCAATGTCACTTGTTCCTGGGATAGTAGGTGGAAGTTTGGAAGCTCAACTATCAATAACTTTGTCCTTCTCGTGGGCTGCTTCTCTGCTGAATTGCCCAAGGTGGTTTGACTCCCTTACCCATTGGCTTTGAAACCTGGAAAATTTTATATTCTTCAATGTTACCTACCAGTTTATACTTACTTGTGATTTTATGTAAAACTACAAATATGTTTTTTGAACCAAATATGAATAGAAAAAAACTATAAAAACGGTCATTATAGGTATTAATTATCTTTTTGAAGAGTGGCTTCCAAAAGAAAAAATATTTTTATGTTTAAATAAAATTGAACTTCAAGAAATCCATAAAGATTATATGCTTTCTGATGAAGCCTTGAAGAAAGGATAGCCATAACTTTTCAAAGAGAAATAGACCCTTTCAGGCAAAAGGGTCTGCCTATTGTGGTAATGTGGTCTATTTTGGGTTATTCTCATCTCAAAGATTTGCCATGTGAAAATCTATTTTAAAAGTCTGGTTGATGTTACCACCTATTTATCACCCTCTCCATTTACTTTCCTCCCTGTGTGTAGCCTCCAACAGCAGCAGGAACTGCAAAATAAAAGTGTTCTTAAGTCAAAACAAATAATCACCCTTTGGTCCCTAGGGAAGAAAGCCCAAAGAAGCATGAGCAGCAATTGTTGTATTAGGGTAAAAAAGAAAGTGAACCACATGGCACAATGAAAACCCCTCTGGGTTTAGGATTAGGCATCCACTTTCCATGAGATATTGGGCCTTATTTTCTAATATTAGGGGAAGACCAGATTATTTCTGTATTCCCTTGCATCTGTATGCTGTTTTGGTTTTTTGTTTTTTGTTTTTTTAGTCCCTGTCTCTCAGGTGTCGCCTTTTCTCCTGTGTAAATGTTTCTCTCTCAGCCCCTTTGACCCAGTTTGGAGTGTGGGCCTCTTACTGTATGTTTTCTTCTAACTGTCCTTTTGCCACACCACCAATTCTGCTTCCTGGAAGGGCTAGGAATTTGACTTTTGTTCTGGGCCATATCCCAGCTTCCTTAAGCAATTCCCTTCCTCATTCAGAGATAAGGGAGGCTCTGTGTGGATCAGTTCTGCCCCTGGTGATTGTTTTCTTTGTTTAGAAGTTGTGGATTCAAAATGGGACGTCACAGGTCAACAAGTTGAACCTCTCATCTGATATCTAAATCACTTCTGTCATATCTCTAACGCTAAAGGCTTGGTTATCCTGTAACAAATCTGGAATGCCCTTTCCACTTTCGTCACCTGACTACCTTCATCTCATCCTCTGAAGCCTTCTGTCATTTCCCACATCCTTTCACATCCCCTTCTGTCTACCCACATCCTTTCACAAGCTGGGGAGCAGTGACCCTCTTCTGTGTTACCCCAATGTCTTGTCCAGGCCCCTATCATCTCAATTTACAACAGCAAACTTGTGACTTTCAACTGTATGTTTATACGGATCTAGTTCATCTTATAACCAGTGCTTAGCAAAGTACTTAGCACTTGCTTTATCTTTGTTGAGTAATTATTATTTAGCACAATTCACTGTTTGTGTGAGTACCTTCAGTGACCTGAGTTCTCTTCTTCTCAAGGATGCGTGCTCCCCCTCACAGCTACAAAACGTTCCACATGCTGAGCTGAAATCTCCCTCTCTACTTGGGGCCACACAAAACAAATGTAATTTTTTTCTGCACATGGCAGTTGGAAAGACATTGGAAGACACTGCCAGATCCCCCTGGAGTCAGGCCAAACATCCTCATTTCCTTTTAACCATGCTTTGTCAGGGTTTAAAGTCTCTTTACCTCTGAGTAACTCTAAGCACATTGGTATATGATCACAGAGGAATTTAGGATAGGGGTGGGTGGGCATTTGATGTATTGCTGGATGTGAATGAATGACTTTAGTGCTATTAACTTGACAGCCTTCTAGAATACTCGTTTCATTATGAGAATTAAGTGAGATAATGCATGTGCATAGTACGCTGCCTAACACAAACTGTATGGTCCAAGAATGTTAATCCTGCTTACATACTCCACGAGAGCTGAGCAGACATCATGTTTCAAGTCTTCCCAGTCACTCTCCTTCCATCATCTGAATCAATGGAGATTAGGATTGACTATGGGATGCGGATATATCACTCTGTTGTAGTTTATTCTCTGAAATAATTTTCTATTTTTTAAAAATTGTTTTATTGCTTAAAGTCTTACAAAGGGTATTACATATGTCTCCTTTTTTCCCCCCGCTCTGAAATAATTTTCATGTGTGAACTTTCACTTGCAAAAAACACAGTGTACAGAAGAACGTTTGTTCAGAAAGAGCCTCCCTCCCCCATAGTAGTGATGGGAGCTATACCTGTGATGATTTTTTGTTCATTTATGCTTTATTTATAACCAAGAACACACAGTTTTGCAAAATGTGTTGGAATTACTAATTCCGTTTGTGAGTGGAGAACAATAGCATTTTTCCATAGGAAGGTAACTATTCTCTGTTTCAGTCTCCTTGGCTCTGTGCTATCAGTGGGGGAGCCAACTGGCTCAGTCAAAAACTCTTTTGGACATGGATTGACTTTTGCCCCAGAGGAATTTAAGTCTGCGTTCAACTTAAACATTTGTATGTTGTTCTTATCTCACAACAATTGCTATAAGAAAACCTTAGAAGATGAATGATTTTGAAAAGGACCATCAATAAAAGCTGATGCATTGGAGGCAATAGCTGTGAGAGCTTTTACCAATGGAATGAAAGGAAACCACGAAGAGAGGAGCAGAGCAAAAGGACGCCTTGAAGAAAGGATAGCCATAACTCTTAAAAGAGAAATAGTCAAGGCCTGGACTGAAAGTAGAGGAGAGGCCAAAGCTTGTGGTTAAGAGAAGATACATGTAAACAACTTACAGGGACCAGAGAGGAAGCCAAAAATGCACCAATGATTGATATATTTGATAGCAGGAGCCAAGTAGACAGAGTTATTTTTGATACCGTTTCTTCTAAAGGAGGAGACCCACCACAGGTTGCAATAATACAGCTTGCTCCTGGGCCCATATGTGTCCAGAAGCACAGAGGAAAGAATGGAGAGAAAGACAATGGTTTAGGAAGTTGACATGGAAAAGCAAAAATAAGAGAAATACGGAACTTTTCTGAGTAGCTTATAGTGAAAATTTGTTCATAAGTTTTAAAAAATTCTTACCGAGAAGCTGTCAGGACTGCCCTCAATTTTCTGCCAGGATTTGTGGCATTGCTGTAGGTAAGTGTGTAGAAGTGTTTACTGAAATGTTCAAAGCTGTGGAAGTTTGAATCTTGCATAATTCAATTAAAATGTGTATTTTAGTGATAACTGAATCAGAAAAGAAATACAAAGCAAGCCTGCGAAAGGGTGTAGGGAAATTAAGGACTGCATGCCCACTGTGAGTGGATTTGTTAGGTAATAAGTGGGGTGTCCATGCTGATACCCTGTTCCTGATGGGTCTCTTCTGAGTGGCCATCTGTCATTAACCCCATATTAATATGAAGAACCCATCATCTATAAAAGGACAAGCAAGACATTATCTCATCGCTTTTTCCAAAGGAAATAGTTTATGTTGGGAGAGGCTTTTGTTCTATTAATGACTGGCGAGGACTACATTTTGATGGATAACTTCAGGCAGTCGTCTATTGTGCTTTCTGGGTATTAGCAATTTATCTTTCCACTTTTGTAGCTTTCTTTTGATCTTTCCTGTTTTTCTAGTATTGGGCTCCTTCACCATAGCTTTAACTTGAAAACTTTTTGCTTGTTTGTAGCAGCAAAACTGTCACTCGTACAAGGAGATATTGAGACCCTGGCATCTGAAGAATCAGATTTGGAGACTGCCCAATGCAGACTGTTTCCCCCAGGAAGTAATTAATTACATGGTAGAGTAATCTGGAAAGAGCTCTTGGGTTTCGTTTGGCAACTGAGATTTTAGAATGCGAACCTAGTGAATAATTGTGGGGTCCAGAGGCTTCCTACGAAGGCAATTTCCATTGTCAAGTCCGATCACATTGACATCCTCACCTCTTCTTATCCATCTTTAAATTGGATGGGTAGTAGTAAGGACTTTATGATGTGCTGGGAGTATTTGAAAAACTCTTTGAAGATAAGATAATTCTTTTAATTAAAATGAAGATATCATCATCTCCTATTATGTTGCTTTGATCTTTATGGACCATTGCATGCTGGGACTTGTAGTTTCTGGCAGTTGCGTCTCTCTTTTCTTATAACTAACACAAGGCTTCTAGCTTCTGACAACTACTGAGGCAAATGAAAATTTGCCTCCAGTATATAATGGACAACCAATGAATCATTTGGCAGATTTTTTAAAAGTTTCTTTTAATCATTACTTATCTTGTTTTTGTAACATGTTGAGGGGGTGGATGGTGAAGGAACCTGAAAAGTAAGACTGTTCTCAAAGAAATGATTTACATTGGCATTGGTATCAATTTTTTCCATAAACCAAGCCTTCCATTCTACCCCTCTGCCAATGTGTGACTTCTCAAAAACATTTATATTCTGCATTAGATCCTGCATTCATAGGAACAGAGCAGTGTTTTGACAAAACTACAAACAGGCTTTTACATTAGCAGTGAAAGGAACAAGGGTCTCCCCCCATTACCACTGTCACTTTTCCCTCTAAGAATCAATATTAAAAATAATACCCAGCCTAGCCTGGGTGGCTCAATGGTTGGGCATTGACCTATGAACCAGGTGGTCACTGTTCAATTCCCAGTCAGGGCACATGTCCAGGTTTTGGGCTCAATCTCCAGTAGAAGGGGTGCAGGAGGCAGCCAATCAATGATGTTTCTCTCTCATTGATGTTTTTCTACCCCTCTCCCTTCCTCTCTCTCAAATCAATAAAAACATGTTTAAGAAAAAAATAATACCTAACATTTATTGGGCGCTCATTAGATCTTAGGCACCTAGCCTTACGTGCACTATTATCTCATTTAATCCGTAGAGTGATGGTATGAGCCATGTATAATTCACATTTCTATTTTACCAAATAGGAAGCAGGCTTAGAACACTTAAATGACTGGTCAAGGAAACTTCAGCTAGCAGGTGGTGGGTTTGAACTCAGGCAGCCTGACTTCAGAACTTGTCTTAATTTCTTTTTTTCCTGAGAGAAGTTTCTTAAACCTAGCTGGCAGCCATGTACCTGTTCAGCAGAACTCTGCAATGACGAAATGCTCTCCATCTGCACTGTCCATTGTGTCCGCCAGAAGCTAGTGTGCCTTCTGAGCACAAGCACCCAACATGTGGCTAGTACAACTGGGGAGCTGGACTTAAAAATTCTCACTTAACTTTAATTATTTTAAATTTAAATATAAATACCCACATGTGGCTAGTGGCTACCATATTGAACAATGCTGCCCTGAGCATCTCATGTTGGTTCTGGATGATGTTTATCTCTGATTGTTTGTCTACCTGAGTGTCTGAGGTCAAAGATATAAAGTTAAAGCAAAAAAATAAAAGCGAGGGGGATAGATAAAGACAAACAGAAAGAGGGAGGGAGTTAGGGAGGGAGAGAAGAAGGAAAGAGAGGATTTTTACATTAAGCATTAGAGCTTTGGTTTGTTGTGTTCTGCATTTGGAGCTCTTAAAATTTCGCTACAAAATTATAGTTATTGACATTGTATTATAAATGCTCTGATCCACATAAAACTCGTTGAATCCAATTCTTCAGCCTAGTTTGGATTTTCTTTGAAAAGAACCTGTCCCAGTGGATGATCTGGCAACCCTGACTTTAAAAAATTCATTAAAAATTTGTTTGATATTACAGCTCAAAGGTATAAAATTGCCTAGAGAGAACTCAAATCTTTCTGGAATGACTTACCCATGATCCATTTGGGAATCTGTTATTCTATACACACTTCATTCATTTATTTCTTTTATAGCCAGGAAAGATGTCAGGGGTTATCCACTCTGATCACTGTTCTCAGTAAGAAAAGTAAAGCCCAGAGGAATCAAGTGACTTGCCCAAGGCTGCTCAGCTCCTGACAGTAGAGCCAGACTCAGCCCCCACTCACTAGCTTACCGTTGTCTAGGCTTCCTGGAATAATCATCAAACACTGATTTTGATAGGCCACACCTAAGTGTCCATGATATTTACTTATGATTCCAGGCAAAGCTTACCTAGGAAACTTCTAGTTGGTGATCTTCCCCAATAGTTGATGTTCTTGCTGGGTGCCTCGGAGCTCCATTGCTCACCTGAGGTACAATAAACCCTAGATAAAACGAGGATAGAAGCTTCCTGTTACAATCTCTAGAATGTATGTTTTCGATACTCTGTGTGCAGAGTTTGGCGATAGCTCTTTGTAAGATTTCAGTTCAGTATTGAAAAGCAAACTTTTTGGGGAGCAGATGTAGCAGCTTGTCACTGAGACTCATGACAGTAAGAAGGAATATTCTAGGAAACTGTTATTAGGGAAGGAGGGGTGAGTTCTCTAGCACTCACTTCAGTGGGAGCCTACTGTGAGCTTTAAATGGAAAACACCGTTGCTGGTTAGGTGATTTCTGGGACTTAAATTATTATAAGTTCTGGGTACTACAATGCACTCAGGAGAAACGTAGTATTAATTTAAGGAGATTTAATAAAAGTAACCAGAGGTTATATAATATTAGGGTTTTGAATTGCGTTCACAACATTACCTAATTTAGTCTGTACATTTTTCTGTGAGGAAGGTTTCCAAGCTGGATGTGTACTGAATCGAGGCTTTAGATTTCAGATGTGTCAGTGCAGAAGGAAGGGGAGAAAGTCAGAGAGAATCGGCAGAATCTTTGATGGGGTGGGGGTGGAAGGGACTGGGGACTGCAGTTAGAGCAAGTGAGGATGTTAGATAAAATATGTGGGGGGATATTTAATGTTATATTTAGTAGGATCTAATTGGAAGGAGTAAGTAGAGGCCATTAGAACATCAGCATACCTATTGAGGGGCCAGGAAATTCAGAGGTGTTTTTCTCTTAAAATTCCAGAGCTACTTTTTTTGTGTGTTTTATCTCCCATGGAAATTCCTCCAGGGTACCCGCCTTGCCTCTATTATATCCCTTGGAGCATAACGCTCACGATTAGGCAATAGGCCTTTGTTAGGTGACTGATCTCTTTAGTAACTGAAATTATAAAACTAATTTTAGTTATTTTTAACCAAGGAAATACAAATTTTGAGATGAGGAGAGAGGTTTCAGGGGGGAAGAAAAGAGGAAGAATGGAATAGGGAGTGTGGGGATCTGGGGGATATTGTCAGGATATAAGAGTATTCAAAATTCAAAATGAGGGGTGGCTAGGTATTTTTCACCAATAAGAAGTTAACTATGAATAAATTCAGAGACAGAGCCTGGAACTGTGGCCTGCGAGATGTGGCAGGTATGGTAGGTAACATCTGACCTGAGGGGCGATGCTCAGACAGTTGATTGGCTCAGATGGAGGATCCAGTTGGCAGAGGCATTAGGAAGGTGAGAAGAAGCAAACTTAAAGGAAGCCTCAAGATAACTCAGGCTGCTGTTTTCCCAGCCTCTGTACTAGCATCCACACATCCTCGTCCCTGATGGCTGGTTGTCTGTGGTACCCCCTCCACCCTAACTTTCAACCCCTCCCAATTCCTGTCTGTGCGTTTACTTTGGAGCCGGTTTCAGAGCTACTGCCCTCACCCCCATCCCCATTATTTTTATTTCACATTTTCTTCTTCTGCCCCTAGATTAGAATCAAACCCAATCTTCCTCTTCCTACAGGAGCTTTCCTGCTTATCATTCCTCTGGAAGTTGTCATATTTGTTGAGGTCATTTTCCTCCAGAAAATGAGTGTGTAAATGAACAGTTTTCTTTTTTTTTTTTTAAAGCATCACCCAAACTAAATTGGGCAAATGTATTATACTTTTAAAGTAAACACTTGGTTAATGCATAAGTGAAGAGAGTGGATGTTGGATTAAGGCAGATTGGGTTCAGACTCTGCTTCCCACACCTCCTGGCTTCAGTTCCTTTAGCTTTAGCCAAGGACATGGATGGTGGTGCTGGCTTCCTGTGGTCATTGTGAGAGTTAAATGAGATATCCTATTTAAAGCGTTTAGCACAGTGCTGGCATTATTATTATTACCATCATCATCAACATCATCATCATCACATTATGTTAGAGCCTTGGGCTCAGAGAGGGTGTTACATTCCCATATCCATCCGTGGCTAAATATCTTGATATTTTTGAATCTAATTTTCCTATCTTTCAAATAGAAATTACAATACCTGTTTCTTCTCCAGTTTGAAAAGATGCTGTGAGAATACCTGACATTATAGATATTGAGACTCTGAATTTTGGGGAGGCATGATGTAATAAATTTTGGAGTCAAATGTTCTTGATTATTTTAAGGTTTGAACCACTTTTATGTTAAGAAGAAAGTTCCTTCCACTAGCATCACAGTCAGAAAAAGGGGTAAAATGGAAGCCCCTGACATAGCATAACCACAGATCATCCAAAGAGGAATGAGCCTCAGGTCAAAGCTTCCTTTTCCAGGAGTCACCCAGGCCTGGCGTGCTCTGCTTGCCCAGGCACATGAGGAGATGAATATGACCTTTAGAGATAAAAGGTCATGGGAGTAGGAAAGAGCGTTTTCAGCTCCTAAGAGTAATCGTTGCTGAACGTTTATATTATTGGACAGTAAGAAGTAAAAGGTTTATTAGGAAAGAGAAATGCTATCATTAATTGGAATAATTCAGTTATCACCCAAGATGAAAAGTAGATGGAATTTCTGTGCTCTGAGGTTCCTACTTTTAGCTTCAAGCAGTGTGCCTCCATGGCGCTTTCTGCAATCCGATGGCAACGCAGCCTCCGCCCATGTTGGAGAGTGAGTTGGTGTTAATGGACGCATGGGGCAGAGGTACGCGGAGACACAGACGGAGAAAAATGCTGTAGGGATTCATGGAGTGTTGACTGGTTTTCTGCCTGGCATTTCGTCCTGTTTTCTGCCCCATAGTTTCTGTTTGTACTGCGTAGATGAGGTGGACTCATTCCTCCTCAGCCCATCCCCAAAAGCACCTTGGGGGCATTTTTAGAAAAAATACCATTTTCTTTCCTCTCCTCCCTCTAAACCTGAAATTTTAAGAAAGAATCCTCCGTAACGACCTCCCTCTTGTTTCTCTCTGGTATCTTCATCACAACAGGCTCAGCCAGCTGTTTAAGGTCCTTGAATTTAGTGGGAGAGATGTCCGTGTGCCAGCGTGGCAGGTGGTTGAGCAAATGGGAAATTTAGCCAGGCGAAGACGTCATGTCTCCTTCCCAGGTTGGTTCTCCTGCAGCCTTTGACCTGGTCCTGGCATTCCGGGTCATTCCTTGCTTATCAGCCCTCATGCTACCCTCCCAGGCAGGTTGCAGTTGAAAACAGTCATCTGAGCCAAGAATTAGTGGTTGCATTTCCCCCAGTATTCTTGCCCAACACACCTTTATCACATCTTTCCTCCGCAGGCCTTTCTTGTTCCGAAAAATTCTCCCTAAGGTGCTGTTTGCTCTTCTCTGACTGACTTGCTTTGGTCAGTTTTACATTCCTTTCGGTTGCGTCTGCAATTCCAGTCTCTCTCATGTCGGCTGTTGTCTCCTCTTGCTGTTCCAAGATGTCCTCACACTGGTACTTTTCCTTCATTGCACTTGGGCAGTTTGAAATGAACACGAGCTTGTGGGGATGTGTGATCACTGTGCACCCCAAACTGGAAGAAAACCTCCCAGAGGAAAGGACCGGTTTTCTTTAGGATCTCTGTTGTTTCTCCATCCCCCATAGGGCAGCCCAAAGTAAGGGCTGAATTTATAATTTTTGAGTGGAAGAGGAGAAGACCCCCCCTTTTTTTCATTCTATCCTTCTTCACTCCATTTCTATTTAATACCTGAGGGCAATGCTTTCTGTTGGTTTTGTTGTCTCTATTCCTAGGAACTGAATCAGCATCTGGCACATACTAAGCACTCTAGTATGAATATATGAATAACTTGTCCCTGAAATCAGGTTGCCAGACCTCAGAGATGGTCCCCGGGGATCACATTAATTTTTGTTAATAGGGATATTAGCATATGTAAGACCCACTTTTACATTTTAGCCTTTTGATAAGATAGGCCATTCTGGGACAAGTCAGCTGTCTGTGCACATTCCCACCCCCAGATCCCCCTGTGCAAGCCTGTCTCAAAGTCTGTCAAAGGAACACTCAAGATTTCACCTTCTAGAGCACATGGTTGGCACCTCAGGTAATGCCAAAAACAGTCCGCACACATTCCTGAGTGAGGATGAAGTGAGTGCTCCGCCGTGATGGATGGCCTGTCAGAGGCTGGTGACGCTGATTTGCTGTGATGAATTTGTTTTAGTTGTTGGAAAGCAAGTAATCACAGCCTTGCTGTGGTATCATGGGATCACCCTTCTCGGTCTCTGAAAAGGGGGTTCGGTGTTCACATGGAAATCCTTTATGCAGTTTGCTGTACCTCCCTTCTAGCAGGGGTGGCCCTGGGGGAACCACCTTCCAGTAATCCCCAGAACAACTGCCTTCTGTTGGCTCAATTGCCTTCACTGTTCCAATTAAATAAGAGACTTTAAACCCTTTTCTTAAAAGCTACTGCTTTAGTCTATTATGCTTTGCCTCCAACAGGATGCTGTAATGCTGGGGGGGACAAGATTCGGACCTATAATTAGTAATGGAGTGTATGAAATTTGTAATAGCACCTTGGTATCCTTTCCGATGAAAGGTACTCCTTACATGTAAACCATGATTATTTCTTGACAGCTAAGTATAAAATTTCCACTAAGTACTACTTAACATACTTGCTTAAAAGATATTAATTGGGTCTTTTAACTATACAATGCAATCGTGAGTCTAATTGAAAGTAATTGGTCAACATAGAGGAGAAAATATAGCTAAAACAGCTGGTAAGCAAAACATTAAGAAAGTTAAGACACCACTAGTTAAAAGTTTACTTTAGTTGAAAAAAGCCAATCAACTAACTCTGTCTTGGTGGGTAAACATTTGCATGAGTGTGAGATTCCAGCAAACCTATAATTAATCCTGCATACAATGGTTGATAAGGGTGACACACTTCCAGAGTTAGCTTACACGTTCCTACCTGAGCTTTCCATCAAAAATCTTTTCTCTGGCTTTGAAATGCTATTTTAACATTATTTCCATGGAATAAATCAAATGCTTCCACCACCCCACCCCTTGTTGGGGGAGAAGAGGTTTCAGCTTTAGAAAACACTTGTGTTGTTGTTGTTGTCATGGTAGGCTCTGGGACTAACAAAGCTCAGTGGAAAAAAAATTTTTTTTTGAAAGAAAAGAAAAAAGGGGGGAAAATGCGAGCTGGAGATTGTGGCAAGCTTTACAAATTGGCACAGCCTTATCAACAGCATTTCATGGTTTTCTGGAATCCTTTCAAAGGAGAATATTCTTTGTAAGAGACGATTTAAGCTTTTTATTATTTAAAGCTATATTTGAGAGTTTATGAAAATTGCTTTTTAGTTTCCTGGACTCTTAAAGCATCAGCATCGATACTGATGTTTGCTTCTTGTGAATGTATCTTCTTGCTGTGGACATTAGCGCTGCATTTTCTTTCCCCTCCTTTCTTCTCATTCCTGCTACATTAGAAGATCATTAGGTGTGTCACTCAGGGCTCCTACCAAATTTCCCTTTCCATTTAAGTAGCAACCGAATGGCCATCCCTTAAGGTCAGGGGTTGGTTTCTGTTCTGTAAGGCAGGGAATTATATATTAATTTTTATTTCTAGGACACCATGCAAAGCCCTCAATACTCCCCTTCTTTCTATGACTGAGGACCTTGTCTCTCAAGAACTGTTTTCAGCCCTGGGCACACTGGAATGCCTGCTATTATTTTAACACCCACATGACAAATCCTGTTAAAGAATATAATTAAAGTGAACAATCTTTCTAATTAAAACAAAAACACCCCAAACAATCTCAAGCTCCAGCCAATGACTCATTTATTAAAACAGTATTTGACAATGCAGAATTCTCTCACCAAGGAATTTAGGAAACTTCCTGGTTCTTAGGGTAGGATCTCCCTTGGAGAGTCCTGTATTAGACGTTCTTATTTCTAAAGACAGGAAGTCACTATCAAGAACGCTAAAATTTAAACTGTTTATTTGATTTTCAGGCTCACCAGGATGCTAAACAGGTGGGTTCCAAAGGGTAGATGATATTTGACTATAAAGTCTTTAAAAAAACAGGGTATGCAATAGAAAAGGTGATATTTTAGGTTCTGGTTCTGCTATTAACAAGTTGGGAGACCTTGGGTAAAACAGTTAATCTTGACAAGATTTAATTCTCCCTAATCTGTAAATATTATCCCTGAAAAGCTAGTGAGTAAATATATTGCACTAGTCTCCCAAACTATATATGTGTGTTTTCGTGTGTGTGTGTGTGTGTGTGTGTGTGTGTGTGTGTGTGTGTGATTTATCAAGGTGACATATTTTGGGGAGTTGTGCAATGACATTGTAAAAGAAGAACGAATGAAAGGAGAAGGGTTTTAGGGTTTATTGGTAAGCAGTGACTTAGAGAAGATAAAAGGTTGACCTAAGAATCAAAAGGGGAGAAAGTGTATAAATTGCAGCCTTTCTAATAGAATCTGGTGCATTAGACATGATTTTTTTAAAAAAGAATGTATTTGCTTAATATGGCATTAGGATGGATGTGTGTGCCAATGAACAAACTTTTTTTTAATTATGAAAGAAATTAGTTACTTTTTAATTACTTAGAAAGTGATTATATTGAAGCGTTGCCTGACGCCCCCCCTCTCCTCTTGGGTTGCTTGAGCAATTTCCTGTGATCAAGAACATATTCACAGAGAATAGTTTCTTTAAAAACAAAACTCAGTTTCAGGAGAACGAAATTCCTGCTCCTCTCTTGCATGACAAATATCCATTTCAGTGAATGAGAGTCTTGCCTGGACCTCATCTTCAATATTGTGATGAAAAGCGAATTTCAATATTTGTGTAAAGCTCTGTGGAAGGCCAGGAATATGATTAATATAACTGATTTATTTCAGCTTTTGTTTCAATTTCTTAGCAGGGACATTTTGAGATATCTACTGACTTTATTGAAACCCAAGATGCTAGAAAAACTTGTTAGAGATCCTGGAAATAGAGAATGTATATTAGGAAGCATAGTTTTTGTGACTTTCAAATAAGAACAGAAAAACCAGCCCTTTGGATATAGAGGTATATACCATATAAGCAAACTATTTCAAACGCATGGTAATATACCCCATCTTAATTTGCATGCCATGAATTGCTGTTCATAGGTCTTGTGGCTTATGTATTTTTTCCGTCTCCATAGCTACCTCCCATAAACTGTCATGTGAATGACCTTCTAAAGTCATCCTAAAAATTCAGACCCACCCACTCTCCAGCATCGAGTTGCCTGGGGAATGGGGTCTTTAATGTAAGACAATGAGGTTATAAAATGTCAAAGGCAATTCCCTGAAAATTCCAAGGAGGTCTTCTTCTGTGGATGGAACAGGAATGCAGGAGCCCAGCATGTAAAACAGGAACCACCCAATTAGCTCCTTAAATATTTTGGGACTGAGGCTTGACCCCTTAAGAGGCACCTACCACAATGGAGGTATTTTGGCCATTTGATATTCATGAGACTAGGAAGGTTTAAGATGAGCCAAGGACTCAATACAAGGGGTTTGGCTTTCTAATGTAAACAGCATTATCATTTGGAAATCAATTAGCTGCTTGCAGGAAGGGAACCAGAAGACCAGGACCTTCTGAACTACTGTTGTGAACTAGGGCTATTTGCTTTAATTAAAAGGAGACAGAGTGGATTATTGTCTCAAACTAAGGAGTTGGGAAGAGTCAGAAAATTACACTTTACCCTGGTGAACAACAAAGCTCTAGAGAGACAGGCTTTGCATCAGGTTGGTCTAAAGCAAATTAGCTTTTAATCTGGAAACTTTCTGAATAAGGATGCCTGTACCAAACAATTGAAAACAAAAAGCAAAGCAAAGCAGAGGCCCTTCTAAAGTATTAGGCGATTCTTGAGACCTTGTCCTGTTTCCTTATCAGGCAGATCTGTGTGATAAGTGGGTGTTTCCCGCCCCCCTTGTTTTTCTTAAACTTTTTCATTTATTTTGAATATGGAATACATCCACATGGTTCAAAAATTTTTAAATATACTAGTATAACAACATACACAGTAGAAAAGTGTCCCTCTCACTATTAATCTTCTTTATGACTGAATTCTAACCCTCCATCCCAATGGCTAATCACTCTTATTAGTTTCTAATATATCCTTATAGAATCTAATGAACAAAATAAACTGACAAACAAAACAGATCCAGAGACACAGAAGCATGAAACAGACTGATGAATCTCAGAGAGAAAGGGGGAGGTGAGGGTGGGGTGGGTGGGTAGGAAGAGATTAACCAAAGAACTTCTATTGATAAGTGTTTTCTTTTGCTATTTATTTGTCAGAGATTCAGAAATCATTGTAAGAAATAATTTTAAATTTGATCTTCATCACAAAAATGTGAGTACCATTAATGTGAAATCATTGCACTATAACCCAAGTGAAAAATAGAATACATTCCTTGATTGGTTAAAAAAAATAGTTTGGTAACTAGTAATCTACAATGTCATCTGCCTGGGTGCCCACAATCCTTTCTCCTCTGGGACATATGTCAAACCAACCCACTAAAAAGAGTTGCAATTACCTGTCTCATCCACCTATCCACCACTCATCCATCCATCTATGCATTCATCTAATATGTAAATATTAAGTACTAACTATGTGCTATAGTCCTAGATTCTGGGCGATCCCTAAGAATAAGGCCTATTGGGGAGAGAGAGAATTCTGTAAATATAATAAAAGTGCTGCAGCAATGTCAAATTGCTATAAAAGTTTCTAAATGCTTGCTCTCATTTGCACAGCACTGTACTTCGCTGCCAGCTAATTACAGTTCCCAAATCATAAATGGATCACACTTTGAGAAGCACTAGCTAGAAGATCTCTCAGTGTTTCTTAGGTTCTGTACAGGGGCCCTTGGCTTTTGTTTGCAACTGTCTTATAAGAGAGTGACGGAGACCTCATTATCATACACTTTTGCCCCCCAGATTTGGGTATTGCCAGACATCTAGTTTACATGACAGTCAAGAATAGGCATTGACTGCTGGAAAGATGCTCTTCATCTAAAATTCACTTGTTTCCAAGAAACAAGGGTGAGGATTCGTTTTCCTTTAAGAAAAACACTAGACTAATATTATTCTAGTCATATTCAAGAGAAGTCAGCCATCCTTTGCAAAGTTAATCACAGCCTTCCTCCAGCATCTCATAGCTCTCCATTGCTACTGCTGTCACTGCAATATCAAAATACAGATTTCATTTCTCTTCTTTGCTTTTAAAAATATAGGCTTGAATTCTTATGTACCTGCACATTTTCACATTCATTTTGTTTTGTCAGTAGGAAGAAGTGCAGAAAGCAATAAGGTCAAAACCAGATGCCCAAAATATGTATCAGTTGACATAAAAATGTTGATATTCTTTAACCCAATAATTCTCACTTTAGGAATTCACTCTAAGAACATACCTGAAAAGAAAAAACAAAACAAAAACAACCCTACGCCATGAAGATATTAGCTGAACTATCACTTGAAAATAGTAATAAAGAAATGGAAACAATGTGAAGATACAATTCTCTGGAAATGAGTAAGTCAAGTGGAGTCCATATACACAATAGGATGATAATAGCAACTGAAAATAATGATTATAGAAATGATGTAGAATACACAAATGTTTATAGAAATGTTAGGTGAAAAAAATACAATTCAGCCTACTGCTTTAGCAGGATACATGTGTTGGTTCTTGGCCTGATTGCTATGTCCTTTTCCCTGCTCTGCTCTGATAACATAGGGTGCTGGCCCCCACAGGTGTCCCTCACAGCTAATTTCCAGCTGAATTCCATCAATGCAGTCATGGCAGGAGACTGGAGAGTGGGAGGAAGGGAGAAGCCCTTCTCTTCCCTTTCTGTGTAGCTGTGGCAGCAGCATCTCCATGATTCTTGCTCCCGCCCAGGGACATAACCCTATGATTCCATCTTCTGCTGGGTAACCATGACCACTCCATTTGGTAACATTGCCTCCTGCCTTGTTTTTTCCAACCTAAGGATGGGAGCAGTTGCATCACGGTCTTCTGTTTTTGTTTTTTTATTTTTAAGTAATTAATTTATTTTTTAGCTCTGCTATTATTTGTGTAACCAATTCTCTGTATTATTTTCACTGCATTTTAAATACAATGAGTGGTTTCCTTTCTTCCTTCCAATTTTATCTGGATATGAAAATATACATGTGGTTTGGAGATCGGTAGGATTATTTGGGAAGGACTTTCTAGATGGCAGAGTTGCACAGTGGGGGGACCATCTTTTGGAAGAGTGGGGTTTAGTGACCACTCTGGGCTTTGGAACAGGAAAGGAGTGAAACATATTTAATGATATGTACCCCCTGTTCCTTCTATAACAAAGAGTAAGTGCAAGAATGTGGTGGACAATGAGAGCAATAGTGGGGATCTTAGTGCCAGGGGCGGGTAGATCTGTAGAACTGTAGAAGGTATGTGTGGTGGCCAGCCCACAAGGTGGTGATTCCTAGATTCATGTCCTTATGTGGTTGCCCCACATTACAAAGGGCTGACTGGGTAGCCTGGAAGATGTTGTGGAAATGTCAGGGTGTGACTTCTGAAGCGAGGTGTCAAAGATACTGTGGCTTCTGCTTTGCTCTCCTTAGATCCCTTGCTCTGGGGGAAAGTCGGCTGCCTCGGTGCCACTGTCATTGAAGCAGCCCTATAAAGAGAGGAACCTCCTGCTAGCATACAGCACTGACTGGCCAGGTATGTAGGCAGCCACTTCCGGAAGTGGATCTTCCTGCCCCCGTCCAGCCTTCAGCCGATGCAGCCTTGACCAACAGCTTGACTGCAACCTCATGAGAACCTTGAGACAGAACCACCCATATAAGCCACTCCTGATTCCTGCCCACAGGCACTATGGGAGATGATAAATGTTCATGTGCTTTAAGCCACTGTTTGGGGGTAATACGATGAGCAGCCGCAGAAAACTAATATGTATTCCACCTATTAGGTGTGCAATTACTTAGTAATTCAGATCTTGCAACTCGGGTGTCACATAAACAGCAGGTTTTATGCTCTTTTCCCTCATGTAACTTGTGCTGCCTTTAAAAATATATCTCTACCTCTTGCTAAGTGGTTTTTAAACACAGTGTCTTAGGGTAGTTCCTTTCTCATCCCCAAATTTCCTCTTTTAAAGCAAGTCCTGGGATTACCAATCATCTAAGATTAGTTGCTTAAATGAAACAACTATTTCAGACTTCTTCCGTTTAAAATGTTAACCTTCACATAGCCAAAGATTACACTAATCTTTAGATTTTTCAAAGATATTACCGATTCGCTGTGGCTACTAAATGCTTTAATTTCAATCAGAGCATCGTTAAGACTCCATTGAAGCAGGACTGACTCTAAATCAGAAAACAACTCCTGGCGTTCACAAAAACCTTTGGGAGTGGAGGTGTGGGAAAGACTGTTCAGGGCTGACAAGCAAGCGATTTCTCATGCACCATCAATGCCGGTTTCTTTTGATTAACTACTTGTGTATTTCCTCTTAATGCCAACAACAGCTTCCCCTGCTCTTCTCTCCTGCTGTCGCCATTGGAAAACCCATCCGCATAACCTTTCCCAGCCTTTTATCTGCCCCTGGAGAGTCAGGGAAGCCAATGGGAGCATTGTTCACTCGGCAACTGTGCCGTCCTTCAGTGTACAGAAGCGTGGTGGGCGGCACTGGCGGCAGGAGCCTGTGAGAAAGGGAAGCCCTAGGTATTGTGTCTCCTGCCACAGGTTGTGGCTGCCCCTCCCTCGGGAGGCTTGGCTTGGGATCGGTTCTGCTTGCAGTACTCTGCGTAACCTTGGCATGCAATCAGCAAAGAAAATATTCATTATTGCCTGACTGTCTGCTGAAGACAATTTCAATTATTCTGGCATTTCAATGGATGAAGAAGCCCTTTAGGCTGGCCCAGGAGATTAGACTTAAAGGCTCTGTAAATTAGGAAAGTTACAATCAGTATATTATCTGGCAGGCAGCTGTGGAATACACCACAGCAGGCAAAGAGAGACAAATTGCTATATTCCGGTTGTGGTTTTGATATATCAATTTACAAGTTTAACAAACACATTTGTGAAAGGATGATTTTGCATTTCTTAAATCACTTTTAACTGCCTGCACTGGAAGTTTCTGGACCCGTAACTTGAATAGCCGGCTGGCATTGCTGACGTTTTGTTTTAAAGCCTAATTTCAGCCAAGGAAAAATATGGCCGAGGACACAGCTTGGGAATTAATCTTTCCTAAAGTTATTCAAATAATATAATATATGGTAGTTAATCAGAAAATTCCATTTGCAGAAATGTGAATAATGTTCCATATAAAGGGTTTTTCTTTAATGGGATGTTTTTCATGTCCTTTTTTTTTTTTTAGATTCACTCTGTTGTGATAATTATATCTATATATTTAATATGTATTATTTCACCACACTTGTCTGATGTGAAAAGTTTGAAAATAATGCCTTGGCTGGTGTGGCTCAGTTGTTGGGGGTTGTCCTGCGCACCAATAGGTTTCTGGTTCGATTCCTGGTCAGGACACATGCCTGGGTTTAGGGTTTGATTCCAGTCGTGGTTGCAGACAGGCGGCAACTGATAGATGTATCTCTCACCCATTTCTCTCTCTCTCTCTCTCTCTCCACACACACACACACACACACACACACACACACACATATGTAATTAACTTTTGCATAATTCTTCAAGTTCTTTCTAAACATTTTGGATATCTTAAAACTTAAATGTTATTTAAACAACAGATTTTTTGACTTGGTAAAAATGCCTTTTAAAAAAAATATATCTTTTGCTACTTTAATTGCTTGTAGCTATGCCTGAAATAAAATTAATATTTTCTGGGTCAGTTGAAGCTATTTTTCTTTCTCAGATTTAAAAAGTATGTTTATCTTTTTGTTAATAGGAAAATATTTTTTTGTTTATTGAGCTAGGTGGTTAAAGTAAAAAAGTTTTAATTTTTAAATTTATTCAAAGTTCTTTATAAAACAAGTCACGATACATAAATAAATAGTAAAATAATAGATATTTTCAAGAAAGGTTCATAAACAGCAAATGAGTTCATTAGCCCCCGAATAACTTTGCCTTTCTACTGCTCATTTATAAAATTCAAAAGAAGTCCATAAAACTCCAGACGTAGCTTCTTTGCTTTGGACATATTTACATTCATTGGATAAAGCAGATGGACTGGTTGGGATATCTCCTTATCCTCAGTTTACTTAAAAATATTTTTAAACTTTTAACTTAAAAAACTATACTGAGTATTTGTTTGAAGGTCAAGGATTACATTTAAGTAACATATGTCCAAATAGCATTTGACCGCTGCCTTTGCTCTCACATTGAATTCAACAGCACTGTCTATCAGACTGTCCCTATACACCTTGTCAGAAAGGGGTATATCAATCAATAACATGGAATTCATTTTTCCCCTCCTTGTTTACAGAAGTGGATTGCCCATTAGGGACAGTTTGTCTTGTGATACCCACGAAGTGCCCTTCATCACAAACACTGAAGTTTGTGGCTTCTGCAGCGCTCTGGGCTGGTGGTTTTTCTCATGGGAACTGGTGGGCTAGTTCAGGCAAGCATCTGCAATCCTTAAACGGCCAGCTTCAGGCTGGAGAATTTAAAAGACAACCAAATAGAGTTTTAATGCCCTGGAAGATGATAATAAAAGACATTTACGGGAAAAAAAAACCCTCCAGTTAGTTGGAAAGCCGGGGCCCACACTCTGTATTTTGACAGCAAATTGATGGCTAGCTCAACTAATCCTGGTTTGCTTTTTGACTTGGATTTGTCTCGCTGGTCCAGTGAAATTGTGAGGGCTTCCTCCAATCTGGTTAATGTTCAGAACCAATGTTTGAGTTTTAGACTAATTATGGGCCAACCACTGACATTTTTTTTTCTATAATGTGAAGACTGGTGCCAGCAGGAACTCAGTGAAATTTAACATAAAAGCAAGATAAAACAATTAAAGGGGAAGAATATTTGATTAAGTGGATCACTGATTTATAGTGAAGTAAATTGAAATTGAAAGCAGAATGAACTTTTTATGGCAATCATATATTACATTCATTATCAGGGACTCTGGGTTCTTTGTGCTTTTGTGATTAAAAAAGAAATAAGCCAGTTTAAGGGGAGTATTCCTGGCAGGCATCATTTTTTGTCTTCTCATAACTTATGGTTTCTTTTCATTGCAAAGTTAAATAAATCATATTCAAGTAAACTCATTGCAAAACATGCAGTCAACATCTGAATAGATAAAAAAGTGTGGTAACAAGGCTGCATATGGCTAAACACACAAGCGCTCTTGTTTTGGTGACAGAACTTGAGCTATATACTTCAATCGTCATTTATTTGGTATTTGCAAAAACTGTAGCTGTGGCAACATCCCTCAAGGGGTCTTGGGCCTGGTGTCTAGAAGAGCAGAACTCCATGAGATCTGCTATCAGACCTGGGGACATTGTGCAACAGCTCTGTTCCACATGCCTCTTCTTGTCCCGTGACTGGCTCTGCTGCATGGCTCTCCTTAACTCAGAATTAAATTGTTTCTGCCACCCCATCCGTACAATATCTGTCCCTTGCTTTACCTCAACCCAAATCGCTTTTGCAGTGGCGGTGTTGTGGTCGCATCAGAAAAGTGAGCATCACAGTCTACCAGCAAACTGAGAGGAGCAGGTCAACGTAGGTGAGGTGATAGGAAGAGCAGAGATTGGGGATTTGGGAAAATCAGAGAGCTCTTTACAGAGGAAAAGAAAACAGCCAGTAGTTTGTTTTGTCTTCCTGTGGAGTATTGTGGAGGGAAGATGGGGAGATGGTCAGAGGAGAGAGGATGATCCTAAGCCACATAGATCGACTGTGTGAAGTATCTATCAACATCGAATTTCTGCTTCCCCAAATGATGTCCTTACACAGGGCTCAAAGGACAGAGGAAACCAAGAAGAAAAGTGTTGCCTGCATCAAGGGAATATGCAGCTCACCAAATTGTTTTATTATAGTCTTGACTCTTGGATGACACATCTGACTTGCATTTATTCATTTTACCAAAATCTTATGTTACTGCTATTTTAAAATTGTTTTATATAAAAAAGCCATTCAAACAACTAAAGACTCAAAGAAAGAACCTGAGTTTAGTTCTGGTCCTGACACTGTCCTTCTCCAGGTGTGTGGTCATGGGCAAGACCTGCATCTCTGTTCCCTGGCTTCCTGTGCGCAAAAGGTGAGGATGGATGGGGTGATGGCTAAGATTCTTTGAAGTTCTAACAGGTTATGGCTCGGTGACTATTGTTTAAAGTGGGGGAGAGAAGGCTCACATTGTCAGCTACAACTAGGTTTTGAATGTCCTCATCCTCCCAAAAGCTAGATGGACAGTTAGTCTAAGTGAGGGAACATGCTTTCCACTTTTCGAAGGAAGCAGTTGTTGAAATTCTTGTAGCCAAGGAACAAACAGATAAACAATGGAGAGCTCAGTTTTGTTGTTGTCAAAAGAGGGAGTAACAAACTGACTCCAATTTTGTCAGTGTACTTGCCGTTGCCAAGCATCCTCACCATGGAGTGAAGGGACCCTCGGTGCCATCTGTTCATCCTTTCAGAGACATGCTTTGTATGGCTGTCCGGTGACATTTCTTCCCCTGGTACCTTTGCTCGGGACATCTGCTTTCAAGGCATTCTAAACCAGCACACTGACTCAGGGGTGTGACATCCAGGGGAGTGGGAGATTCTGTTGGGGAGAGGAGCAGTGGGAAAAGAAGTTGGCATAGACTGTATTTATGTCACTGATAATTCCATAATTTGCTCACAAAACTGCCTTTTCTGAAACAATTTTGCTTCAATACTGTTGAACCATGAACATTTTTAAGCTTATGATATCCAGTTCTTAATTATATACCCTCCCATTACTGATAGTCCTACGAGGAAATAAATAATATACCTGTTTGCAGGGGCCTACTTAATTTATTAAATCCATCCATTTCGTTAGCATGGGTCTGTTATATTCCCACTAACTGAGTTATCTGCATAGTTTTCAGAGATGGTGGTAGAGACAACTTACCTACATGTTCTCTGAGGAGCTATGGGCCTTGGGCTAATTACTTCACTGCTATCAGTAGATAAAACTGGGGGTAGGATTTTATGAAGCTACAGAGAGGATGGAATGAGGTGACAAATGGAAGAAGACTTTCTAAATTGTAAATTGTAATGTTCAAATGTTATAGAGGTTTTTCTCAGACAGGCAACTGGAGGAGGTGCTCACCAAGCTAAGTGAGGACACCAAGAGAGAGGAAGGCCTAGGAACCAGGGAAGAGGACCTACCAAGAAAGAGGTGAAGGAATTTCCCAGGGGAGTTATCAGGTGGAAAAGCCAGAACAGCCTCCAGTCTGGATCAGGAAGACTGAGGAACCCAAAAGGAATGTCTCTAAGAAAATGAAATTCATATGTGTTTGAAGATTATGAGAAAAATTTTGGAGTTTTCCAGGGCAGCTCAGGTTTAGAGTAGTGATGGGCTCATAGAAAACTAAGCAGTTGAAAAACAATGCAATCTTTAACTCCAGGAAAAAGGAAAACTTGAAAGAACATGCAAATGTACTGCTTCCTGTGGCTCAGCTTTGAAAAAATTTGCCTAAAAATAAGACAAACACTAAATTCTGATTTAACCTAAATTATAAGGTAACTTCCTTGGAAGGATAAGGGAAGGAAAGAAGGTAGATTTGGGAGGGGAAATCCTTCCAGAATAGGAAGTCAAAACAGAGACTTAAAAAGAAAAATATAAAAATAAGGATGTATTATTTATAAATATGAGGTAAATACTATTAATAACAGCAAATATTTTGCAAAAAATGTAAGTGTTTAGCTCCAAGAAATGAAACTTAGCCTTAGAGGGTTGGGGCAAACAATGTTTTTTTATTTTTAGGGTTTGTAATAATATTTAACTTTCAAAACAGTGCCTATACTACTGTGATAAAGCATTATAAATTTTTGAAATCTATTGGATGGAAGGATAACACCCTAGGGAAAGATAACTTGGTTGTAGCACTTGTAAATCCATAGGAAGAGAGGTTGGAGGCTGTGATGTAATACTTTGGAGAATCCAGAAGCTTGAGAACCATTGTTCTCAATTTCAGTTGTTGAGGTTCATTTCTTGGAGGATAACACAGCACATCAGTGGCATAGTCAGGACACTTGCCTGGAATATTACCTCCATTTCTCCTCTCTAAGTCATATAATATCACCCCATGACTATGAGCTGAATCTTCAAGAGGGAACTTTGACCCCAGGAAATTTATCCAAGGTTTCCTTTTTCAGCCCCACTAATTTTGTATCTGTAACATTGGGGTAAATGCAACAGTTTTTAAAAGTTCAGCTCTATCAGGTTTAACTTGTGCTTTTGTTCACTAATATCTGGCACATAATAAGTGCTCAGTCAAACTATACAGAATAAGTAAATCAAGGAAGTCTTAAAAGCCTCTTAAGAGGGATTTATTACACCTACTAGAGGCCCGGTGCGCGAAATTCGTGCACTGGGGGGTGGGGTTCCCTCAGCCCAGCCTGCCCCTCTCACAGTCCGGGAGCCCTCAGTGGATGTCCTACTGACGGCCACAGTCTGGCAGCAGAGGCTGGGAGCAGGTGTCCCGTGTGTGTGTGTGTGTGTGTGTGTGTGTGTGTGTGTGTGTCTCCCCACTGGGGGCCTGCCCCCAGCTGCGTAGGTGGCTCAGAGCAGTTGCTCCGTGTGTGTGTGTGTGTGTGTGTGTGTGTGTGTCTGCTGGGGGCCTGCCCCCAGCCACACCGTGGAGGCTTAGAGCAGGTGCCCCTCTGTGTTGATCTCTCAGGCTCCTGGCCTCCACTCCTGTTCTCTCCCTTGAACTGTGGCCAGGGAGGGGTGCTGCCTGCAGACCATGCTTTCCTGCTCACGGATCGCCAGATCACTGTGGAGACCCGGGGGCAGGCCCTCTTGGGTGCTGCCTGCAGGCCGCACTTTTCTGCTCTGGGATCGCTATGGCGACCCAGGAGCAGGCCCACCTGGGTGCTGCCTGCAGGCTGTGCTTTTCTGCTCTGGGATCGCCATGGTGACCCAGGAGCAGGCCCACCTGGGGGCTGCCTGCCCTCCCCACTTTCCTTCTCTGGGATCGCCATGGTGACCCGGGGGCAGGCCCTGATGGGTGCTGCCTGTGGATGGCACTTTCCTGCTCCTGGATCACCATGGGGTCCCAGCTGGCGGCAGGGCTTAGCGGGGCTTAGGCGGCACATGGGAGTCCCGGCTGGGGGTAGGGCCGCACACAGGGCCCGGATGGCAGCTCACACTGTCCCGCCCTGCCTGCAGTATGCAAATTAGCCGCCATCTTTGTTGGCAGTTAATTTGCATATCATGCTGATTAGCCAATGGGAGGCGTAGCAAAAGTACGGTCAATTACCATCTTTGTCTATTATTAGATAGGATTCTTTCTCCTGTCTTCTCCTTGTCCTTTTCTATATTGGAGCTAGAACAATCTTTTCCAAGCCTAACTCTGATCAACTTTACTTAAGACTTTCAGTGTGATGTGACAATCAGACAAGTATGGTCGGCACCTGCCTCTCCAATTTCATTTTGTGTCACATTCCCCCTTTTCTCTGTTCCTTGTTCTCACATCTTGCTCTAGCCACAGAGTTCTTGCTGTGATCTTCTGCTTGAAATCGTCTGCCTTGATTCCTCATTTACTCCTACTTATCCTTCAGGTGAACATCAAATCCTCAGAGGAATCAGCAGCAGCCTTCCTCAGTCAAAGCCTTCTTTTCAGGTTTCCATAGCAACCTCTTCCTCTGCTTTGTTCTGTGTAATACGTGTGTGATAACATGGTTACTATCTAATATCTGTCTCCCAACAGGATATAAGCACCTGGAGGGCAGGAGCCATGTCTGAATAAGCATCTCTATCCCCTAGCTTAGCGCCTGACCTTGACAATGAGCAGATGAGTAAAAAAATAGACAATGTGCGTCTCTAGAGATGGGATCAAAGGTCTTCAATTGCTGATAATAGTGGTGATGGTAGTTTTGTGTGCTAATTATGTGTACAGAGATTTAGATGTTTTTAGAACAAGATGATAAGCCACCGTTTTCCTTCTTTGCCTCTCTGAGTCACTGCCACTATAAGGATCTACACACACACACACACACACACACACTTCTACACATTCTAAGGCTCCTGGTTCCAGTAGTTCCATCTGTGACATTGGTGATGATCAACAGCACACCATTTTAAGCGTCCCTGTGAGTACTAATGAGTAGAAATTTGCCGAGGTAGGAGGTTGGTGGGCATTTGAGGGTGAGTAGGGGAAAGGTGGCTAAGAAACCCAGTAGCAAACACTCCCAATGCCTCTTAAATGTTCAAATATTTAAATGTATATTTCAAATTCTTGAAATAATTAGCTAGCTGTAAACTTACAAATATGATCTACCTTGAGAATTTGGTATTGGACTATTGAATTCCTGACTGTTCCTTAGAAGCTGTGTGCTAGTTTTAAAATGTGTCTATTGTGGGTAAACTACTGACTCATACTTTTAACATTACAAAAAGCCATTCCATCTGAGCAGCTGTGAGAGCAGCAACTGACTTCCTTATATGGAGGAACACCAATCTATGAAAAATCAAGTTATTGAACAGGCTTGTCTATAAATATAGACCTTCCCTATTCCCTGTCTTTGGATAAAAATTCCCCCCCCCCCCAATTTTCAGAGCAAAACTGTTTTGTCTGCTGTTGTTTTCAGTATTGTCTGTGGTCAAGATGTATAATTAAATGTTAACTAGCTCAATGTGATTAATACGGAAACTAAGTAATTCATCCGTATCGAAAATGTGTGATTCGTTTTCTCAAAGCTATATTTAGAAATCCAGAGATTCAAGTGGTTTAGAGGTTTGGATGTAGAACAAGAGCATGTCATAGCAACCTTGACCTTCTCCCCCCCCCCAATGCAAAATGAATCATGAGACCTTTACCTCAGAAAACTGTCCAAACCATTTATCCTTTCCCCTTAATGCCATGCTTCTGCTGAGGCAGGAGGCTCCAACGGTGCAACCCCAGGTCCTTAGGCTTTATTTGGGTCTGTCCTCCATTGTCAAATGGTCACAGTTAAAGAGATGCGCTTTTCATTAGCAATCACACATCTTTCCTTTTGTATCATTCTAGATTAATAGAAATAATATCATCAATGACAATAATAATAAATGTAACCAATAAATATTGAGTTCTTATCCTACTTTAGACAGTGAAGCAAACCTATAAAGTGGATGTCTTATTATCTCATTTTACAGATGATGGGGGCTTAGGAAAGGTGGTGCAACTGGAAAGTAGAGAAGGGGCTCGGTTTTAGCTTCCCTTGCAACTTTGTGTATATGTCTAAGTTCTAGCTAAGGAGAGCTGACAGGAAGTGTGAAAGACTTTTCTCCTCTTTGTTCATTTTTTTCTGATTGGAATGCAGATGTGAAGGCTGGTTCCTGGTGACCATTTTAGGTCATTTGGCAGATGTTAAAGATGAGGAGAGCAGCAAGACAGAAGGAGCTTGGGATACTGGCGATTGTGGAGCCAGAGCACCATCCTTGGTCTGCCTGTTTTCAGATTTACTTTTAGGTGAGAGGAAATAAATTTGTGTCCTGTTAAAACCACTATTATTTATTAATTAATGTATTGCAAGCATCTTAACCAAATCTCAGAGAGATGATATGCTATATGACGTTGGAATTATTAATAAACCATTTCACAGGTGGGGAAGACAAGTATCTTAAATCCCCTACACTTCCTGAAGTCTGGAAAACTCCAGCCAGATTATGTCATGGCTTTACTGAATAAGCAGAAGACAAAATGATTCAAATAAAATGAGGAAAGTATTCTTATTTGCTTTAATTTTATTTCCCAAAGAAAGCATCTTTTAGAGGAAACAAAAATGATTCTTTGGTCCTTGTGGCCTTTTGAGGTTTCAATTAAAACCAAGACTCTAAATATTGAGAGAGAATGTGGACATCTTTATTTCCTTGTAAAAAGTCTGTAAATAATAGTGTTAAAGTAACACAATGACACCGCTGATATTTATACCTAATAACAACTGGTTAGAGTGACATTAACATTTTTTGTGTTCTAATCAAATCTATATCTTAATTATTTATAGTTTCAAGTTTTGCTTCTTTACATTAGCATTTCCTTAAGAATTACCAGTGGAGATGAAAGCCAAAGATCCTCCCCAATATTTAGCTTGGAGCTTTAGAAATTCTACTCACCAACATCAAGTCTTAAAGATACTACATTTTGAGGTGTCTCTAATTTTGGAATTTGGTGCGGGAAAATACTTCGGTGGCGTCTGTGAAATCACCTTCGTTGTGTTACACTGAGGCAACGAAAGTAGATGTTTTGCAATGGGAGTATTGGTATTTCCGTGGTCTTGTGCAAGATGAAGGAATCTTGCAGCCTGTGTATCTGTAGGCAGAACCTCAGGCAATGAGTGCTTCTGAAAATATCAAGGGAGCACAACTGATCCTGAGATTTGATTGTGGATACCAGAGAGTACCATGGACTCCATGCTGCTACTTCATTTCTCAAGTATGTGTGGTGGATCACAATAATCTTTGCTTGTTTTATACCTGTACTTCTAAGCAAATTATACCTCACTAAGATTGAGGACTTAGTTTTCAAACTTTGTTTTATGAATTATTGAGAAGCCTGTGAACTCTAAGTTGATGTCTGACCAGATCAATTAAATCCTCCCTCTGAATGACTTATTCCTAGACTCTGTGGGGTGTGTGTGTGTATGTGTGTGTGTGTGTGTGTTGTGTGTATGTGCGCACGCACGCGTGCACACACTGTTGGATGAGAACTATAACATCCTGAGGCCCTTTAGAAAAATTGAAGTGAATTACTAACTTTTGAAGATTTGTTTGTTACCTTTCAGCATTGCATATAGAAGCTCTGACTTTTTGTAGATCTCATTAGAAAGACATTAACTCTGGAGCTGACATGGAAATTCACTTTCTTCCTTGGACTGCTTTCAGTAGTTTGGATTTAATTGACCTTAAGAGTCAACCTCCCCACTTCCTTTCCTGGCTTATCAAAACGGAAAACAATATGGTTTTCAGGAAAAATTCCGTGAAATATGTGGTACATACCTGCAATATTCAAATATTTTTTGATGTAATTCAAAAAGAATGAAGAAGAAAGGCTCAATGATTTATAGTCTCCTACTGTTTTTTAAAGCAGGGAGGAAACTGTGGTAAACACACAACAATATGCTCCAATATATTATTTTAACACGTTTCATGTTCTACTTTCAGAGGCTGTGCTGTTAGTCATCATAGAGAAGCAATCCATGTGTCATGATTATTTGTTACCCCACAACCAAGTCTGCATAACTGACCCACACCCTCAGTTAATCATGTAGGACTGGTGGAGTAAAGCATTTCACCTGTTGCAATTAGACCCAGCATGGCCCTAGGATGCTCTCGATAGCCACCAGCATTAATTCCCCCAACTTGGGTCTTGACTATCTACAACAGTGAAACTACTGTATTTATTAAACGGTTATAAAGATTGACATCGATGGCGTTCTTTTGGCTGGGAGAGCTTTGGCTTTCATCTCTCCTGGATATACTTGATTTAGCAATCAGATATGTTCAATGGGGTTGCCAGCTGGAGGCAGTGGTGGTAAGAGGTACCTCAGGAGTACAAAGGTCCCACCCAGGCTCTGATCAGTCCTGAATATCCATGACTGCATGGACACAATCCTATTTATTCTCTTGGAGGCACAGCAAGGACATCTTTTTCTTCCCCTGTCTCTGCATCAAATGACAGACTTGTAATGTGCTTGTGATCTGGCCATAATGGTCAGAGCTGTGAATGCAGCTTCATGTTGAGGTGCAGGTCTTCCAGGGGGCGAAGGATCAGCTGCTCTTACAGAAAGTGCATTGTGAAGCAGGCAGCTAGGCACCAGGGTCGTTTTTTTGTTGTTGCTAGGGATGCCACATTAAATATCCCAATGCTCTGTGCTTGAAACGAGGAAAAATTGACATTCTGACTTCCCATATGAGAGTGGAATACGTGATTCACAGTCCTTCTGCAGCATTAATCAAGGCTTGTTTACATGGAAAGAAGCCAAAAGAGCCAGAGCCAAAGAGGTGTGTTTGGAAAGCCAAGTGATGATGTCATCTGGGCAGAGCAGCCTCGACAGGCCACTGAGCTGGCTTAGGTGCCTTGCATTCAGCGGTGGAGAAAATCCCAGTTAAGTGTCAGAGGAACACCACGGTGTTTGGCCACGTTCTTGAGATTTACATGGTTGTATTACGGTTTGTTTATTAAATAATGTAACATCATCATTTGTTAGCATCTCAAGTGAGAAACAGCCTGATCTACTGGTAACATGGCAATAAGAGAGCCATAAGCCCTTGCTGGGAGAAAGTGTACACACACACTTACTCAAAGCATAAAGGAAAAAATACTATTGGTCCAACCAAAAAATGCTTTGTTAGTTATTCCAGTCATTTTTTTCTTTTGAGATATGTGTTCACAGAGCCACACACTCATCCTAAGATGGAATTATTCTTACTCTACCACCAAAGAATTTAAGAGGCCACTCCTGCAGGACTGAGATCCCTCTAAATCTATAGTGAAATTCGGGCATCTTGAGTAGACTACCACTGCTCGTTGCATCTTATTATGGTTTAACCAAATATGAGACAGAAGCTGATGACTGAAGAATACTTATGCTCTTCATTACTTGATGTCGCTATTTTGAACAACTCAAAAATAAGTAGATACTTCTTTCCCAATGAAGAGGTCAAACAGATTTCTTTAAAGACAAATGAAAAGAACTTTAGTTTTGGATTGATTGATGTGTTACCTTTGCCTGTGCAGCCCCAGCCCCTGATTATTATTATTAGGAGCCCACCATAAAATTTGTCCTTAGGGTAATATAAGGCCTCGCTATGGGAAAAGCTGAGTAAGTTGTTGAGGCCACAGAAGTGGATGCGATGGTCATGGGTCTTGTCTTAATGAAATTTAGTGATGTTAACCACTCAATATGGTGGAGTTTCTTTGAGAAGCACAGTGGAATTTGGCCATGTTAGTGTAACCCTATTAATGCCTGAATTATACCTTTGTTGTTGTTTAGGAGACTCCTGAATTAGCTATTTTGGGTGAAAATCAAATACTTCCAAATTAGAGTTTTTGTCCATTTCTAAAGGATTTATAAAATAACCAAAGTAAAAGATTTTCTAAAAAAGTAATCAACAAACAAACAAAAGAATCATAAAGAGTCAGATTAGTCTAGAAATGGACAAATAGCTCTTGAATACTAGTAATTGGTTAATTTTATTCTATTTTGTTTATAAGACTTAGGGATATTTTAGTAAAGTGCACAAAAGAGGGATTTGAACTTCTTATTTACCCAATACCTCAATCCAAAGAAGGAATTTTACTACTTTTACTTCAAGTCATATATAAAGAGTTTAGCAGGTTTCTCATGGTGCTGTTGGGGCTACACTGGATTAGTCAGTGGAGAAAGGACTTAAATAAAATAATGAAATAGTCTGCGAAGACTAATGGGAGTACCACGGTCCTTATAAGATAATTCTTGGAGAAAAGTTTGCTTTCAGGGTTAGACAAATGACAAGGCAATGGCAGCAGGCCTGAAAAAAAACCTGACTTCTTGGAAGCAGAGATTCTACTTTCTGATAGGAACTGACACAACACTTAATCTTCTGAGGCAGAAAAAAAATGGAGTTTCATCCAATTTAGGAGACTTTCAGGACACATCTTTAAAACTAAGGCCCTCTCTGCTTTAGATGTCAAGCCATGGTTGGTCTCCTGAGGCCAGGATTTGATTTTGACTTCTTCTATGTATTATGAAATTTCCTAGCATTACTTGCTTATCCACCCAACTCACCAGTTACATAGCATAGGAATTTAGACCTATTCCTTTAACAAAAAATAAGTGGACAGTTTCCTGCATCTTGAAAATGTATTTGCCAAATACCTACCCAAGAAGTATCTGGCAGTTTGGTAAGGAAAGGCATGATTGGTTCAAGGACCTTGATAATAAACTTGCTTCCTAAATACCATATCATTATAAGAAAAAATGTTTCCTATTACCTTCTTCTGTCAGAGAATATCGATTGTAAACCAGGGTAGATGGAGAAAAATTGTGAACTGTGGTTGCTAACCACTCAACCCTCAAACACTTTTTTTTTCATTTCAAGTCGTATATATTTTATCCTTCCCTTATTAACATTAAAATGTGCCTACATTGCCTAAATTGTAGTTTGGTAATTAGCCACAAAAATTAATCAATGAAGGTGATAAAACCATTAACGATTATGATGCAAAGAACAACTTTTTGGCTTTTGTATGTATATAATTAAAGGAATATAGTTAAACATTTTTCACTTTGGGCTACAGTAAGTATGGCCATAAATTGTTTTCATTTTGGGGGCAACTACTAATATGACTACAATAAGTAATCAGAAATGCTGAGTTCATCTGTATAATTGTAAATGAAGGGGGGGAAAAAGCTCTCTTTCTTAGACATAATTATGGAGTAGGCAGCTTACTTACCTTTGAAATCCTTTTATTGTCACTAGGGAAATGTTTGAATGACTGTTATGGAGTCTTTCAAATTGAGCCATGTGACTTCTTCAAAGAGCTGTATGAATAGTGCATGCTTTAAATCATTCACCCTTAAGTTGCTGGTTTCATATAGTTGGAACAAAGCATTGGTTTTTGTGATGTTGTAGGCATTGCTCAGTTTGGCAATCTACAAGAGATTTACAAATTCAAAACAATACTGAACTGAATTAGAACTTCCCAAAATATCACCTCTGCTGGTAATTACCAGTCCCACCCTTTCTCTTTACCAGAAATCCATAGTCCCTCCTATTGGTTCTTACATCGCCAAGCAGAGGCAGAAGGCATTTGAGGGCAGCAGAGGAGGAGTCCCCACACCCAGCCACAAATTGCCATGAGAACTTAACCCAAATTCCTCTCAACACGTGGTTCCTAGTAGCTGACTTGGGTTAGCAGCTTACAAGTGGCCATGTGGGGGGAGATGAGAATGGACAGGGCTTGGGGTCAACTCTTTTGACCCTGTTGTCCTGTAGAGTGAGGGTGCCAATATTATTAATTGACTGAAAGCCTCAAATAACAAACCAGAAGCAAATGGTTAGATGTAACAAATACTTATGATATGAATAGCCAAGGGAGAACTCATCTCTCCTGTGAGGTTTGGATTTGTTTAGATATAGCTCTTCTCTCAGCTATCAGAAACCACAGGTAAAGCATGAAGTAGTCAGTCCAGTTCTTTCTCTTCTGGTGTGGGTGGCAGGAGCAGACTGTGGTGAAGGTCTAGAGTGGGTTGTGTCTCTTTCAGTTGTACAGACTTCCCTTGTTTTCCTTTTTAGTGTCCTTTTTGTCTTAGGGGTGGGAGTACTGTCCCCATAATGCCTATTATATTAGTAGATAGCATTTGAATCAGGCCTCTCTGCCTTGACATTTCCAGAATATGAAGATGCAGGAACAGGTACATAAGGGAGAGTGCTTTTTAGAGGCGGTGGCTTTTGTAGACTATAAATCATTTCACAAATACAGCAGAGAAACAGGTGCAGAAGCCCTCCATTGGAGAGCCACTCATTTGAAAATTATAGGCCAGAGGGTCAATTTCTTGGAGTTTATTTTTCCTATGGGTCCTCCAAATTTAAATTTGGGATACTGGTTTGGATGATTCTTTCTTATCAAGCAGAGCTTCTTTGATCTATGTGGCATTCTAGGAAAGTTTTCATAGTGAATGGAAAAGCAATGAATGCAATAGAAAAAAGAAATGCAGAACTTAAGGATGCCTTAATATGTTCATCTTTTCAGCATTTTCATATACTAGTAAACTTTAAAAATCATGTTATTAAGGTCACACAATATCCTGTGGGGACTTTTTATTGTTATTACTTAGAATCCATGGATTCATTAACTTGAGGAGAAATATTGTTACTACACGGAGTCTTTCACTTCTTGAACATGTTATATTTTTCCATTTATTTAAAGCTTTAAAAGTTTTTTTTAATGGTGGCATATAATATGTACAATGAATGTGTGTGTGTGTGTGTGTGTGTGTGTGTGTGTGTGTGTGAGAGAGAGAGAGAGAGAGAGAGAGAGAGAGAGAGAGAAGAGAGAAACATTGATTTGTTTTTCTACTTATTTATGCATTCATCTATGGCTTCCTGTACCTGGTGACCTGACTGGGGATTGAACCCCCAACCTTGGAGTATGGGAATGGTGCTCTAACCAACCGAGCTACCTGGCTAGGCCCTATTCCTAGGTATTTTATATTTTTGTGCTATTACAAATGGTGTCTTTAAAAGTTTAATTTCCTAATCACTGTTTTTTGGCATAAAGAAATACAAATGATTTTGTGTATTTGTGTGGTGTATTGACCTCCAGCAATTCTGCCAAATTAGGAATTCTAATAATTTACCTGCAGTTTGTTTTCAATTTCTACACATCAAATCTTATTATCTGTAATTAATGTTTTAAGCTTATCCTTCTAATCATCATACCTTTATTTATTTTACTTGCAGTATTGCATTGGTTAAAATATCCAGTACAAGATATAATAAAAGTAGTAACTGTGGGCACTTCCATCTTGTGTGTGATCTCAAAAGGAAAGATTTTAGTTTTCCCTTTATACTATTTTTTAATAGAAATTATGATTGAGAAATTTTCCTCTTTCTATTTTAATAAGAGTTTTGAATTATGAACAGATATTAGCTTTTATGAAACATTTTCTCCCCCTGTAAATATGGAGAATTACATGGTTGACTTTTTGAGCGTTAAACCAATTTTGTATTCTGAAATTAACCCCATTTGATTGTGATATACTATTTTCCCCAAAATAGCTCTAAATTTTCCTTGCTGATATTCTGTTTGAGATGTTTATATCTTGGCCATGAGTAGATTTTCCTTCTTATAATGTCCTTGCTAGGTTTTGGTTCCAGTGTGTTGTGCTAACAAAATGAGTCTGGGAATGTTTCTTCTATTTTTATGCAGTTTAAGTAAATTGACATTATTTCTTTCTTTTAAGGTGTTTTCTGGGCCTGGCATTTTATCAAATTACAGATTATGTTTCTGCAATAGGACCATTCACATTTTTTTTGTTCCTGTTTGGTCAGTTTGGGAAAGTTGTATTTTTCTAGGAATTTATTTCACCCATATTTTCAAATTTAGTGGCATAAAGTTGTTCATATCATTCTCTTATTATCCTTTCAAGGTCTGCGCAATCTGCAATGACCTTCCTTTTAAGTTCATGATACATTTTCAAGACTTCTCTCTTCTTCTCTTGATCACTTTTGCCAAATGTTATTAAATTTATTATTCTTTTTATAGAACAAAGTTTCAGTTTTGCTGATTTTTTTTCTATTATATGCTTATTTCCATTTTCTTTATTTCTTTATCCTATGGTCTTTGGATTTCATTTGCCTTTATTCTCCTAATTTCTTAAGTTTTCAGCCTTTTTCTTTTTTCTAACACATTTATTTAAATTTAGAAAATTTTATATAAACACAAACTTTGGTTTTATCCCAATGTATAGTATTTTCTAATTTATATTGTGATTTATTTTTAAGTATGAGTTATCTGATAGTATATTTCTGAGTTTCCAATTAATGTGCGTTTCCAGTTAATATGCAAGGATATATTTTTACTCACTGATTTCCAGCCTAATTACATTATGGCCACAATATATATTCTGCATAATTTCAGTCTATTGAAATCCATTGAGATTTGTGTTATAATTCAGAATATGTTCAGTTTTTGAAAAAGTTTATATGTGCTGGAAAGGATAATATTTTTGCAGTTTACAAATTATGTTCAAATCTTCTATATGCTTATTTATTTATTTATTTAATTTTTGGTCTGCTTTTTCTGTCAGTTACTAAAAAGGGTTTGCTAGAATCTCTTACAATTATTGGGAGTTGTCTACTATACTGTAGTTCTGTCACTTTTTGATTTGTTTTGACATCATATTTGGAAATTTATTTTCTGGATACACAGTACCACCAGTACCATCACCACCTTTACCAATAACAACACAGCAGAAGCAGTGCCCCAAACTCAAATAAACTGTGTGGAATTATCATCATAAAGATTTATTTAACTAAGTAAAACTAATGGGACTAAAATTGGATTGATTTTTTAAAACCATCATATTGTATTATATCATAACATCAACTTGACAGGAGCAAATATGTTCTTCTTGGTGCAGAAAGAATAATCAATCTCAAGTGTGTTACACATATATTCTCCAGAGTTTAAGTATCTGCTTATATCCTATATATGAGTTCCAACTAATAAGCAATGAATAAATATTTATTGATAATTTACTATGTGCTCAACACTCATCTGGGTATTGGGAGATATGGAGGCTGGTGACTCAGTTTTCAAGCAGCTTTCAATGTACTGTGCAGCTAAGACATGAAATCATACCTACACATATAGTAAATGACTAATCCAATCTGTGCTGTCCAATAACCTGTGGCTATTGAGTCCTAAGCAAAATAAGTCAGTCAGAGAAAGACAAGTATCACATGATCTCACTCATATGTGGAATCTAATGAACAAAATATACTGATGAACAAAATAGATCCAGAGACATAGAAGCATGGAACAGTGTGGAATCTCAGAGGGAAGGCAGGGAAGTTTGGGTGGGTGGGTGGGAAAAGATCAACCAAAGAACTTTCATGCATATATTCATAACCCATAGTCCAAACAATAGGGTGAGGAAGGCCTGGGGTGGGGAGGGGGCAGGCTAGAAGGGGTCAGTGGGGGAAAAAGGGACATATGTAATAATTTCAACAATGAAGATTTAAAAAACTGGCTAGCTTGAACTAAAACATACTATAAGTGTAAAATACAAACCAGATTTAATATAAAAATGTAAAATATCTCATTAACAATTTTTTATCTTGATTACAGAACTTTGCTAAGAAGTCAGAGCCAGATAAGCTGTGGCTTGTATGATTAGTCTTTGGTTGCTGAATTGGAGTTCTTAAATAAGCTCAGTCATATTTGAATGATGTTGTATTCCCCTGAATAACATCAGCTCTCTCTCAACTCTATTTCTTTGTATATGTGGTTCCCTATTCTTAGAATATCTTTCTTATATTTATGGCTGGTGAGTCCCTTTTCTCCTTTAAAATTAATTTATTGCGTGGCTTCTTCTGAAAGTCTCCTCTAACACTTCTTCCTCCTTGAAAGGAATAATCCTGCAGCATCTTATATTAGTGACTTCTCACTCTATATTATAAAAAATTGTTTATTTTTCTGTCTTTGCCATTAGATTGTAAGCTCGATGACTTGTTTATAGGTGTTTATATCTCCTGTACCTCACATACATCTGATTATTAGACGTGGTCAATAAATTGCTGAGTGAATGAACACTCTGTGGTTCAAATTGTGTCTTAAACTCTGTAAATTCATATTGTTAGTGCAAGAGAGAATCAAGTAATCAAAAGTTTTGCCTGGTCTCACCACTTGCTAGCTCTGTAACTCTAAACCCCAGTTTCCCTCATCTCTGAAAGATATTATTGCTACCTACCTCAGACCTTGTTATGAAGATTAAGTAAAACAATTCAGATAAAACATTTTGCACAGTGCCCACCGAGCACATAGTAAGCACTCCAAAATATTAACTATTATTTTTGATGAAAAGTTCCTCTTTCCATGATGTCATCTTAACATTTCTACTTTCTTACCTAAAAATAAATAGTTGTCTTGAATAGAGTGAGATTATAGTAGATGTCACAAAAATAATTATTTTTTTTCTTCTACTTAAATATATAAAAGTTGCTCATCCTTGTTCCTAGTCCATGTTAAATACTTGTCAAAATTTTCTGACCACTCTTGAATTTCTATGGCACTTTTGCCTAACATCATCATTTGGTACTGATCACATACTACCTTTGTCTTAGATAATCATTCATCACTTCTTGGGTGGCTATTCTAATTTTAGATTTAAAGGTTCCATGTGGGCTGTAATTACATCTCCTACTTCTTGTATCCTCAATGATATAACTTTTTGCTTACAGTGAATTCAATGAATATTTCTTGATTGATTAATTATCTAGGCTGGAGAATAAGCTATAGTGTTATGAAGATCAACCATTAATTGGTTCATATTACATACATAACATACTAATGCTTTTATATTTTCACCATAATGGATTAATAAATTTACATTCATTTAATTGACATATATCAGGAAAGCTATTTATGTACAAATACACAAGTGAAACTGTGCAAGCAGTATCTTCTCTAAACCATTCTCTTGTGTTAGTACACAAAGATCATCCTGGACTAAAATAGGACCTGCCTGGCTGGTGTAGCTCAGTGGTTGAGTGTGGACCCATGAACCAAGAGGTCACTGGTTCAATTCCCAGTCAGGGCACATGCCTGGGTTGCAGGCTCAATCCCCAGTAGGGGGCGTGCAGGAGACAGCCAATCAATGATATTTCTCTCTCATCAATGTTTCTATTTCTCTATCCCTCTACCTTCCTCTCTCTCTAAAATCAATTAAAATATATTTTTAAAAAATATTTAAAAACAGGACCTTTATTTTTAAAGTACAAATGCCATTAAAAACCACCTAAAGTTGATTAAATTAGAATTTGTAATAATCCATACAAAGTATCTTTATTAAGCATAGTGCTCAAGTTTGAAGATATCATTCTTTTATGCAGGTGAGGCTGAAAAACCGTGCATAGTTCCCAGCTGTTGTTTCCACGCTGTGCCCATGTGAGGACTTGTCTTTGGTTTGTGGTTATAACCCAAGAGCACAGAGACTGTGGTTCTTTCTTTTATGGACTGAAAGATGCATGAGCTCCACATAGTCGTGTCATCTTCAACTGCTGCTTCTTAACTTGGCCAACCAGTTGCTTCTACTGTTTCCTACCAGTCACATGGTTTGCAATTATAAGCCAGTATCCTTGGGCTCTCTTCTCAAAGAGATTCAGTCAGAATAACATTTACTGAATGCCTATGATGTACCAGGTAACTTTGTAAAACATATTTCATTGTTTCCCTATTCTGCAGATAAGAAAACTGGGGCTCAAAGAACCTAAGTGATTTATGCAAAGTAGTTAAGCTAGGAGGTAGAGGAGCCAGGTTTCATACTCAAGCACTCTGCCTCATTCTACATTCCTCCCACGGTGTAACCCTGACCCCCACTGTTAGCGGCATTTCCATTTAGTTTTATATAAATAAAACCATAAAAACAGCACATTATTTTTATACATACGACTTTTATTTGATGGCTTCTAATCAGTGGCTAAGTCCAAAATTCGACTTCTTTACTGCCTCTCCTCTTTAGCGCATTCCAGCTCCATTTGCTATAGCTTTATTTCAGACTCTCATCATTTATTATCTGGAACATTGCAATGACCTCAATCATATCATCCACCCAGCACTGTGAGGTCATCTACTAATAACTGTCTGATCACTTTTGTTCCTCAACTTAAAATACTTTAATGACTCTCTGTTGGCTGCTGGAAGAAACCTAGATTTCTTAGTGCAGCACCCCGGGCAGGCCCTTCACAGTATCTCTCAGCTTATCTTCGCCAGGGCCTCTTTCCTACCCCAAAGGCCACCAGGACCCATCCACTATGCAATTTCATATCTCTGTGTCTTACCTCATTCCTCCACTGTGTTTGGTGATTCCTACTCAACCCCTCAAGATCCATTTCATGTGTCACCATTTTGAAATCGTTTTCTAATACTCCTAAAAGGATTAACTGCTCCTTCTTCTGTACCACTACTCCATCTTGTTTATTTATTTTTTTCATCTTGTTTTGAATTCCATTAAAGCACCCATGATATTTATAGATGCTTTATTTTTCACTGTCAACATCTGTTCTTGTTTTTTGGGCTTCAGTCGCATTGAGAGCACCAAAGATGTCCTAAATGTCATTGTGTGGTTGGTGCCCAGAAGAGTACCTGCACACTAGTTTTTAATAAATGTTTGCCAAAATATTTAATCAACTTTCTTAAAAGATTTTTCAAACACAGGACATAATTCTTTCCATCCTAGAAAAAATGCTTTTTGGTGAGATCAGACAAAGCAAAAATAAAAAAATAACTTTGTTGTACATTTGGTATGTTGAAATTTTGTCTTTTAAATGTGCTGTGGGTTGAAAGAGGAGAAAGTGGAAAAAGATGAGAGTTGGGTGAAGGTTAACCAACAAGGGATGCAAGCTCCAAAGGGCTACGTTCAAGGATGGGAGAGACAGTTAACAACAAGGAGAAGATCCGATTGGGAAATTATGAATTTAACACAATGATGATGTAATAAGAAAGTAGTTTATTTTAATTTTGATCACTTTTATTATGTAGCAAGAGGATGCAAAGATAGCAGGTTAGCATTTCATGGCAGGGGTTGGGAAGAGTGAGAGGATGTGTATAGAAAAGAAAAAAAAAATTAGAATATCAGGGTTGTCCAGGGACATTCTTCTCTCTAGGTAGGTGTCTAAAAAAGTAAGCATGAAAGTAAATCTTCTAACAACACTCCCAATCCTCTCCTTTCTGATCTAATAAATGTTTTAGTTAATTTACTAATTATTTATCTCATAGGAAATCCAGTAACATTTTCACTGCTTTCTAGACTTTCATCTGCTGCATTTGGCTTTCGTGAAATATCCTACAAATTCACCACAATTAACTTAATTAATTGTATTTTATGTCTTTGGGTCAGAATGCCAGAATTTCTGTGCCAGTTTCATTGTACTCATTGAAACCTCAAGAGTATCTTTCAGATATTGGCTTTCAGACCTTTCTTTTTGAATACGTTGCTATTTACTTACTATGTGCCAAAGTCACCATGTCAATGTAATTGAAAACAAGCAAGAAAGAGACTGGATGGCTCAGATGAATGGAAACGTGATACAGACCCTTCCACCCACAACCCATTGGCTGGAATCCAGGCGAGGCTGATGGGGACTAAAAGTAATTGCCATCTGATGGCTGGACAATGGTCTGTGTGAAATGAGCTGGTTATCTCAAGTCTAGTTCCTCATGGACAGGTGTTCATATTGCAGTTTCCACCTTCAGTGACAGCAGCACAGGGACTGAATGAGTCCGAGACCAAAACTCTCTTCGCTCTCATTTGAGATTGGAAGCCCATTTGTGATACAAGAAAACTTCTGGCTCCTGCCTTTGACTTTCAACAGATAAGAATACGCGAATGGGAAGGTCTAATCAAGTTTATTTTTTATTTTTATGGGTGCAAAGGTTATTTGTAAAATAAAGACAAATGTTAGGCATTTTTCATTTGTCTATTTCATTAAAATTTATTCTATATTACCAAAGGAAAATGCAATATTGGAAAAATGAGAACAATCTGACTTTTTTAGCACTATAATAATATTCCCTGAACACTTAAAATTCCAGTCTTGCCTTATAAACCACCGAGGGATAATAATAATTAGAATCCACCCCCACAGCTGTTATTAAAGTAATAGGAAACAAGCAAATTCAGTATCAATATTATTATCCATTCTGCCAAAGCTGAAGGTTATTTCCCCCATTCATTTAAGCAAAAGATTTTCCAAACTTTATAAATATTGTTATGTCTCTCAAATGCATTACCTCACAGGTCTCTTCTGAAAGGTATCCAAATTCTACATTAAGGCACTTGTGGGAAAAGTAGAAAAAATAAATGGTTTACTTTAAATGGGATTTGGAAAGGGTATGATTACGGTCTGAAACGTATCGCACTGACATAGTAAAACTGAACTTCCTAATGGATTCTTAAATTTTGAGTAAGCAAGCATTAAATCCATTTATTGAACTCCTTTCTGTAGGTCTAAAAGTTACAACAAATACATGTATTTTTTTTCCCTGATGGACTTTCTGCAGCGAAGGACGTCATACATTAGTTGTGTGGGCTGTGCTTGAAGAATGCTGAGGGCATGGAGCTGAGCACTGAACTTTCGGGGAAGAAGAGAGCCAAAATATTTTCGGAGTGAACAATTAAGTATGTGAATAGGGAGAGATTTGCTTCACCACATAAAGAAGAATTGCTAAAATACACACAGCAAAATGTCCTTCAATTGACTTACAAATGGATGTCGTCTCTACCGCAGTGTTTTTATGTCATCAGGTAACCAGAGCTGAAATGTGTCCAGAAACACATTAGCTCTTGCACTTCGGTGGTGCCAGGCAGAAAAATACACAGAAGGACACACAATGGCAAAATTCAAACATGAATAGAGAGCTGGATTTTTATTGTTTGCTCACAATACCTCTTGGGTGGAAGGAAGGAAATAGGCTGTATTGCCTAATAACTCGAAATGCCCCAGAGAAAGAAAAACAGACAGATCCCCATTTTGGTTGGTGTACTAGCTCGCGTGGCCAGCAGTTCCTGGTGATAAGTTTGTTAAGGGCCATTTTGCAGATCCTGCTCCAGTTCTAAAGCCATAAAGCATCCATGTAGTCAATGAGTCTGTCTAGCCATGAGGGATACAGGGTATGATTTACAATCTCTGCCAAGGAGACATCTAGATGGGAAAGTTTGCTAATGTGCTGCATATGAAAGAGATCCCAGGATGGAAGAATGGTGACAAGCTATTGTTTCTCAGCTTGATTAGTTAAATAGAAAAAAAATATTTTGAGCTGGTAAATGTTATGTTTATGCTCTTGGCAAAAATTCTAATAGGGATAAATTTACCTTTTGGCATTTGGTCAATAAGAGCAATAAAACCAGAGCTTTAAGATAAAGGAGAGTAGAAGTCGTGTAACCTAAAAGCACGCAGACATGCAGATAAAGGCTAACTGATACGAAGAAAGTAAAATACTGTCTTCGAAGACATCTACTCTCTGAACTTGATGACAGACCAAAACAAGAGCATGTGTGAAGGTCATTTAGTATTTGTTGCTGTTCCCCGCCCCCCAATGTTATATTATGGTTAGTTATATTTTTATCTGTATAGCAAAGTTTGTTGGTGTTCAAACAATAGCCCTAATCCTAACTTTTATTGTTTTTAATTTTTCCACTCTCCTCCCCTTACAATAGTATTATGTGACAGACAGAGGGATTAATTTGGTTTCAGTGTTTCTATAAGAGTTTTATTGCTTTAGGGGGCAAGCTAATATGGGGAATATAAATAGGAGTGCTGATATTTCTTTGACCCATAATTAAATTAACCACCTGAAAATAGGCACTGTATGCTAATACTGCCTTTATATTCATGTAAGCACATAGTTTTGGAGTGAATAATGTCTGCTGAATAATGTGCTAGGTGATAATATAGACACATTAAGATGTGTAATATATGCATACAGAACACATGTGCAGAACTTTCCTTGAGTCCTTGTTCAGTTTTAAAATGTTAACCTCTTACGAGGTAGAAAAATACAGAAAATGATCCTTAGATGTCTACCTGATAACAGCTCTTCCTGGAAATGAGTTATGAATTCTTTTCTTACAACCAATAGAGGCTTTATTTGGTAAGTTGTATGGCATTTCAGTCACCACAAAATCAGAAATAAGAATAATTCTTGCATACTATTTTGTCATGAGTCATTTTAAAAATCATTAATGTCATTTTCAGAGTTTGTATCCTAATTAAATCTTAAGCAGCTGAATTTTTAAAATGTTGAAGGGCTCCATGGGGAATGTCATATTAATGTTTTGAGTTCCATATGTGCAAAAAGTACTGATGTAAGGATAACAGATGACAGATAAGCATGTTATGTGCATGTGTGAGGTTAAATATAGGATATTGGTTTATGGGCACTAAAAGAAACACCATTAATTTGATGGTAGACCCCAGAAAAATCAATTGGCTCTACTGTTTCACCTACTAAAAGAAACCTATTTGATTTACTCACTTTGTTCCATCATTTCTGTTCTCAAAAGGATCCTGCTTTTTTCACTGCCTTGAGGTTGATACTTTGAACAGGAAAAATGAATGAGTCAGTGTTGATCACGCTTAGGCAAAAGTCAAACAGCTCTTCTGAGGAAATACATTGTATTATTTTCAAGATGAGTAAGAGTCTTGAATCTTTCATTGAAATTAGCTTTTTTACATATGTGTCCTCAAAAATACCTTACTTCTTACACACACCCTATGTTTCCAGCTTGAATTTGATTACTTCAATATATGAACATTTGTGAAAAGAGTAACAGATCCTTGAATGAGAGAAACTGCAAAGATTCTTCATCTCCCACTAGATGGGTGTCCTAAAATGTAAGCACTAACTTCGCTCCCTCCTTGCAGAGCATCTTGGGTGCTCTGCCCTCTGAAGCAGCCCTAAAAACTCTTGCATCTCTGAAGGGGATCCATTGCTCTGACCATGTTCTATGGCTTTTGGAAGAGCACTCAAATTGATTAAAAATAAATACAGTAAGTCAAAAAAATTCATAGACTACCTGAGAAAACCCCTGACGTGTGCTTGATGACATTTCAAACCCTTTCAAACTTAGATGGGAAAAACCTCTAATTGCATATGCCTTGCAAAAGTGGTATCATGACCATGTAAATATTGCTAGATATAACTCTTCTAGGAAATGATATCACCTTTTTGATGTAACCAGGAAAGAGGTATAGAAGTGTGTACTGAAAACAGTGACCTTTCTATAACCTCACAAAAATAGTGGTCTATTTCAGGCTGGAAAAAATTAGAATGATATAATTTTCATCTGTCTTAATTATATATATATATAATTTTTAGGTTTAACTGGTAAAGCAGATCCTCTCTTCCTGACCCACTTCTTGACTTTCATTCACTTTCCACCTGACTCTCACTGTTCCTAGACTAACTAAGGGGACATGCTTAATCCACCTGAATCTTCTTTATGGGGGTGAAGAATCTTAGGGGTTCTTGGTGCATAAGGGGGAAGGAGTGGAAAGCAGTGTAGTTCCTAAGGCCAGTCAGGGAAGGCCTGGATCACTGGTATCAAGGATGCCTGAAGGGCAATTTTCCACGATCATTTCAGGTACACAGAACAGTGTGTGGCTGGAATTGGTCTTAACTGCTGAAAACCAGTGAGTGCAGCATCAAGGGGTACCAGAAGCATTCCCAAGTAATAGAGTATGCAACCTACTTTCTTATAAGTCTGATTTAATTGCTATTGTTGTCTGGTCTTAAATATGCCTTAAGATTGAACAATGGCTCAGTGATTCACCTGTTCATACCTTCCTGTCTCCTCCTATCTCCTTTGTGTTTCACTTTACTCTCCCCACCCCCATTGGAGGAGACCCACTAGGATAAGAATCTAGCCTGGTGTTCATAAGCTCTTTTCCTATTGGTGCCAATCTTGAAAAACGAGAATCAGAAACTGCTAGATGAGAACCCAATGCCTCAGTGAGGAGAGATGAGGGAGAGGGGAGGGGAGAGAAGCCAGATGAAACAGACACTGCTCAGATGTCCCCATTTTTCCATATTCAGGAGGGAGCCTGAGGTGCAGAGCTGAAAAGGAGTGGTATTGTGATTAGGGGGGGAAATAGACAATACCTTCTCTATCAAAGCAGCTTTGTGCTTAGGTGTAATTTCAAAGCAATCAAACAAATGAATTTACAATGGAATTTTCCCACCTTTAAAATAGTTTGGATAGACACAGAGAATGTAAATTGGCCAGCAGGTTGGAGTAGTAGTGCCAAACTACAATTAGAGATGGTAATAGTGTTAAATAAAAATATGATGGAGGCCAGAAAAAATAATAGGAAATGTAATCGCTCACTTCATCAGAAGATTACATAATAAATAAACTAAACAGGAAATGATTCAGGGCAATATCACCAAAGGATGTCCCTTGAATGCTGTGTCTTATAAAAAACACAGTTATCCTATAAAGTTATCTAGTTTATCATTATAATAATTTATATAAAGCAATAGATAGCTCTGCTCGTATCATCCCAGGTCTGGCCACCACAGACTTGTTTACAAGATATCCCCACTAGCTTTTAGTCTTTCCAAAATCAGTCCCTTAACCCTCCAACCCCCTTCATTCTTTTTGGGTTCCATCCCATTTGACCATCGAGGCAACTAAGGCAGTTAGTTGCCCGTGAAACTGAAGTTTTCAAAGCCCAGCGAGGCCCCATTGGAGGGGCTGTTGTCTACAATTTTCTCATCACAAATCTGCATCGTTTTCCAAGAGGGTCTCAGATTGAGGAAAACTGAACCAAGAATATGAAACTTACTGTGTTTGATCTGAGAAATTGCTACTGTTTTGATATCCTAACTAAGCCTTTCGAAAAACTCTGAAGTTTAACAATCATGGTAATTTGGGGGCGGGGGAGGTTAGCTTAAATATTTTTTTGATTGGACCTTTCGTGATAAATTCATTTCATCTCATTTAAGATTTTAATTTTTAAGGTGCTGTCCTCTTACTTCGATTGAACTACACTTAGCAATGTTAGATTTGCGGCGGCAGCTGGTACTTGGAATGATCCTGCTTTCTCATGTGAAGGTTGACACAAAACCTTTCTCTTCCTTTTGTGCATTGGGCTTCTCTGTTTACTGTTGTGGCATCTTAGCAGTTCTTACATTAAAAATAAAATTATGTCTTATCTTCCAGCTCCAAAGAGATGCATATTGCAATATGACTGCATGGGCACGTGCAGGAAGGTGCTAAATTACTTTAGAAAAATAAAGAATTCACCTACAAATGTGTAAAGGCTACCTGAAGCACAGTTCCAAATAACAGGCAAGATAATGTGTTATCATCCTGGGACGATTTTGCATTTTGTTTGTGTTGTGATGGCAGATTATTTTCTCATAGTTGGCTCTGCATTTGGGAGGACATTTGTATGTTAGAAGATTGTATAATGTCGACCAATGACATTGCCTTCCCGTGCCTAAGCATATTCACAAACCGCACAAAATTGAACAATATATTCTTTTACTGAACAGGTATCTTTCTAGATTGTCTGAAGCAATTATCTGTTCCCCAGAGCAATTACTTCCTAGGTGACCATATTTTTTCTGAAAGGCATTTTTGAGCAGTTTTGTACTTTGGCTTCATGTAAAGAATGCGAGAGTTCACACAATTTAGGAATAACGTGGAAAGAGACTGAGATTGGAATTCAAAGTACAAAAGCACAGGAAGCCATACATCATCACACACAGTAACGTATGACTGGGTGGCCTCAGCAAGGCCTTCTGCAATGCTGTAAGCTGTGGCCAAAAATACTGCAAGAGCTTGAACTTAGAAACTGACTGTGAACTTGTCTTGAATGGCCCCCAGACACCTTGGCCTTTGTTTATAGAAGTCTTTGTTTTCCTTTGACAGTACCAGGAACCTCACATTTTCCTAGTCAAGTGTATTTCTGTATTCATTGTCTCTGCAATGCCAGGTTAACTTGACAGCTTGACAACTTGGCTGCATGAACGAAAGATTCTTTATTGACGATCTTCCTTATCCTTTTTCTCTGCCTATTAAATTGAATTAAATTCTATTTTCTTTCTGGCCAACCCAGTCCAAAGCTACTCCCTCTAGGAAGTATCAGAAGGCTGAACTTGGTCTAGGAGACTATATTGAATTTTGTGGTGAGTCAGGAATATTGCCTTAGGATGAGAGTTATAGTGGTTTGGCTCAAGACAGAATTCATTGGTACCAATCCCAGCCCATCTGCCAGCTTGCTGTGTGACTTTTGGGTAAGTCATAACCTTTCTGTTTTTAGTTTCCTGAAAAGTGGAGATAAAGCCGCAGTGCTTTTCATCCATCTATTTCAGAGGAGTTTTGTGAAGGTTAGTTAATTAATTGTCAAGATGTCTGCATGGGGGACGGGTTAAGGGAATGTCAAATAATGGGTCAAACCAGGCAAGAGAGAGAAAAAGGGAATGATTGTAGAATAATTGCTAATTTTTCAACATCTTCAAGTTTCTAGGGCAGTTGTCAGGTAAAGTTCCCAAATTTGATTGCTCTAAAAACCCATTTAGACGCCAGGAGAGTTATTTCTAGCTTAATTTCCTTCTATAGGATTCTATGTAGGAGTCTGTCGCCTCAATAATTGTCTTTGAACTTAAATAAAGTAGAACAAGCTTTGGAAGGTTTTTTGCCTATAAACTTGAGCTTCTTTGACTACATCTTTAAGGATATATTCAATCAGTATTTATGAAAAGGAAAGGATGATTGTCCCTGGCCAGGCTAGTGAAGGACAGAAGAATTGAAGAAGTTAGAACAATTAAAGCTACTACTTCTTGAGTACATTACTTACATTGTCTTATTTATCAAAAAAGCAACCCAGTGAGGGAGAAAGATGGTTTCTGGTCCCTGATTCTGCTCTCACTGTATTTCCTTGGCAATCATCATATACCCATCTAAGGCAAGAGCCAGGGGTAGTGACACGTATGGTCAAGGTCTTAAGAGGCAAGAACTGGTTCTTAGGGACTCACACCTGTGAACCATTTTAACCATATTAGTGCCAGGCTTTGTGCAATTGTACTAATTTGATAACAGATTTAGAAAACATATAATCAAGAATTAAGTGCAACATAAATGACCAAAATATCAGTTGGCCTGATGATTCCAGAATCTCATGATTAGAATATGGCGCAGATTAGCCTGTATACTTTAGTTTTGAGCAAGTAAATATTCATCAAACTGGAGATGTATTAGGAGGGAGTGGGGGGGGGGTAGAGAATTATAAGACTGCCAGAGCAATTGTTTCTTCATTTTTAGACAGTTTTGGTGGAACCAGGAAAACAAATAAGGACAAATAAGGACAAAGGAAAGTGTGTGTGTGTGTGTGTGTGTGTGTGTGTGTATTGGTGAGCGCAAGTCCTCTTTGTTTATTTATTTCGCTCACATTTGGAAAAATTGGAAAAAAAGTATGGCCCAAAAATCTGTCTTCCTTCTAATGTGTACAAAACCCCAGGACCTCACATGGTGTGTGGTGGCCAAATGCCCAAGGCCCTGAGAACCAGATAGGGGCGATTACTGCATTCTACTGCGGGGCACTGAGCTTTCTGGTTGCCTCCTCATGCCCACGCAAGGGGCTCATGGCTTATCTAGAAATGGAAACCAACTTCTCTGACTCTCGATACCCAGCCTGCCATCTATTAAAAGTGAGAATAATTTTCTAAATGAGGTGGGTGGGAAATAAAGGCAGTTTGTAGAAAACGCAGTCTGGTAGGCAAACACCACACATCCCCTAAAATCAGTTGGTAGACTGTTCATGATCGTTTTATAACATGACAAGTTGGTGTATTTTGGGGCACATGTAGAGTGAACACACCAAAGAGCGATGCTTTCTTCCTTCACCAAATACCAACTCTTCGAGGCATTTAGGAGGAGGCCTTGCTTCCAGCGTTGACAGTGTGGGTGGGACACATCTAGAACTCACGGCTAAAACAAAAATAACAACAAAACATACTCACATGCCCCATTTCTTCTCGTCACACACGTGTTGTGGAAAAAGCAGGTGCGGGGGCCGTGACCTTGCCTGCTCGTGTGGGAGTTCGAGCCGCCTGGATTGTGAGGTACAGGCAAGTGGAGGTAACTTAGCCAGAAAGCCACACAGGCTCAGCTATTTATAGCTCCCGTGGTGAAAAAGTAAAACCAAAGTGCAGCTTCTACCTGCTGTTCCCAACTGAAGCTAACAAAAAGAGAGAGTAAGACCTCCTTTCGGTTGCCTTTGTAGTTTCAACTGACACACACAAAAGTGCTGACTTAGGATGTCCCCCTGCCAGCCCCTCGAGCAGGTGAGGAAGTCAGGCGGCAGCCCCTCAAACGTTCAGTCTTGTCCCGCCTCGTTCAGAAAGGCCTCTGTCCTGTCTGCCGGCCGCCCCAGTGCAAAGCACGGGATTTGTTTTTCAAGAACATTTCTGGCACTCCCTTCTTCAGGGGAGCTGGCGATTTCCATTCAAAAGCTTTCTCTTGAAAATTATCCCAGTGAGTATCAAAGCACTACATAAAACATTTATCTTTCAGATCTTTTTCCACTTCAGCTTATGTGCGAGACACACGCACATACACCCCCCCCCCCCCACACACACAGAATTACAATTCTTCACCGAAGAACCACAAACAAAACAAAACGAGTCAGAGGGCAGAATCATGCCTTATAAACATCTCATTGTTCGCAGAAGATTCAGCCTCCCTTTCTGAAGTTCAAGTGCATAGCCTTGTTGGACCTTGGGAGCTGGACTTCAATGCCCTTGTTAGCTTTCACCAGGCTGCAGCTGCATTTTCTTAGGAGTTCTGCAAGAAAAGCAGGTTATGCACTGTTAGAAACTGTTGACCAAAGCTTGTGATGATCTTTTTAAAAGGTAAACCTCCTAAGAGTGAGGACACTTGGTGGTAGAGTTAGGATGGGGGGGTGGCATCGCCCCCTAACCGCGTGGTTCCCCCCAGAGGCTGGCAGCGCCCCAGCGAGCAGGGTAAGCAGGAAGCTGCGGCCAGGCTGAGTCGCTCAAAAGCTACTGGAGCTAATAGATTGTGGTCATGAGGAGAGCGGTAGCATCTCGGTAGTGATGGGAACACGCAGAAGCATCGTCAAAACAGTTGCAGAAACATGCTGAGCTCTGCACTCCTGAGCCTCTGCCTGCTGCAGCCGGCTTGGAGTTTGCTGGAAGCCGCAGGCTCTGTGCGCCGCAGCAGCCAGGGGCCCTGCGATTCCAGATCCATTCCTTCCCGGGATTGCAAAGCACCCTACCTAGGGATCTGCGGGCAGAGGAGCGCTCTAGCCTGCTCCTGCATCCCCGGACTGGGCTGTGTTGACTCCTCCCTTGCCACCTGCTCTCACCTGGATCCTGGCTCAGAAGATTCCCCAGCCAAGTACTGCTCCCACTGCACTCAGCCCTCCCATTCCGTGAGGGAATGTCTGTTCCCAGCATATCACTCCGGGGGAGGAGGAATGAAGAGGAAGATTACAGTAGGGAGTTTTCACTTTTTGTAAAAAAGAAGACAGCAAAGTTCGAAAGTATATGAATTCGAACTTTCGCAGAGTTATGTAAATATAGTTAAAGTTACTTGGGTTTTTAAAACTTGACAGGGCCTTAGAGACCCCACTAGTCCAAACTCCTCCAATTTATAAAAAATGGTTGCTGAGACTCAGGCTGCACAGGAAGGACAGAGCTGAGCTCACTAGCCCCGCCAGTGAATCTTCAGTGTTTATTGAGCTCTTACTATGTGCCAACATTGTTCTATGCCAAGTTTACCCAGTAGTGCAAAACCAGGCAAAAATCCTTGTCCTCATCTGGCTTATTATGTGCAGACACTGTTCTCAAAGTACTTTATATATGTTAACACATATATACAAGGTAGATGGTATTATTATCTACATTTTACAAATGAGGAGGTTGAGGCACAGGAAGTAAGTGGCAAAGCCTGGATTAAAATTTTGACAGTATGACTCAGGAGCTCACACTCTTACCAATTAGGCAATATTGCGTGTGTGTGTGTGTGTGTGTGTGTGTGTGTGTAGAGATATATTTATTTATTCTTATAGCTGCATTCCAATACAGGCCTCTTGAAACTCCAAAATTCTACACATTATATTATACTACCTCATGTGCCTTGAAAAATAAAATAATCATGGAAAAGGGTGGCCATCTTCTGATATTCAGTTCTTATTAGATGTCTCTTCTGTAGGCCCCATGCACATCTTTCACGAATCAGATGTAGTCTGGCTTTTGGTTGTATCATTAGTGTTTATCGAACACACTCATATACTTTCCTTGGGTCTCAGAAAAGAAGATTAAATCTTCCTTCAATCCTTTGAAGTAGAGAACATTACCTCCACTTATGTCACTTGGCAAAGTGGGGGCCATACCCAAGCCTCTTGCCCCAGCGCCAGAGCCTCTTCTCCTGGTAGCACAGAGGTCAATTGACTCTAAGGGAATTTGGGGATGAAGGCCCCGTGTGACTGACCAGGAGGGAGGCTGAGAGATATTTAATTGGGTGAGGGCAGTAGATTGCTATTCCATGTGCTAGTTAAAGCATACTTCCCAGCACTTTTTCTTTTTAACATTAAAATAATACAAAAAATAGACATACCTAATTGAAGATGGAAGAAGGTTCTGTCACATGCCATAGTAACCTGGACTTGTGGCCCATTAACAAAATAGTCCTCTCTGGTAATATCTGACTCTCCTGCCCTTTCCTTCTTTTCTACACAGAACTAGATAGTTTTAGAGAAAAAGTGAATGTGAGTGTGATTGTGCTTTACTGCATTAAGCCACTTCGTAGTAAAAAATGTAGTAGGAAAATAGAGACTGGTTCCTGTGTTAAAACACTCTGATGCCAAAGTATAGGCAACCATCAACTTCCTGGGAACATACTCATTAGCTTCTGTGCAGATAAGTTGTGAATTATCTACCTAACCCTTCCTCTCTCCCTCCCTCTCCCCATGTCCCCTTTTTTCTCCTTCCTTCCTGTATTTCCAATTATTCCTCCCTGTCACCCACACCCACACCCTCACCCCAAGGGCTATGTCAGAAAAAAATGTTTGATGGTCTTCCTTCCCCCCTCTTCAAAACAAGGAGAGCTTTATTAAGTCTCATGGGAAAAATTATTCTTATGATATTGAATAAGAAAACATCAGTGGGAAATTTGAATGACTTTTTTGGCCACTGAATTACTTGTACCTAGGCATGTATGAGAAATGGCAAAATGAAGTCACTAATCTTTCATCTTAAAAAGGAAAATGGGAGGGCATGATTGCTTATTCATCGTGGGTATAAATGCTCTGGAAATGAGCATTTATGGCCTATAGACCGACCTCAAGTGTAACTTCATTCCAGTGATGGGAGAGGCATGGTGGGGGGAATCCGGCTTTGGTCTCTGACAGACTGGGCCTGTACACTCTGATTTCTGCAGGTGTACCCCAATGTTGACTTTTAGTGATAACACGTATAGAAATACTTCCACCTGTGACCTCATGTCAGAAAAGTATACTTCTTAGAGCACCATCTAGAACAATTGAGAGCCACAAGAGCTATGGCCTTTGACATTAAATAAATAGGACTAAACAAACCTCTCCTTGAATGGGTGTTACCTCCTGGACCCTTCAAACTAACCTGAGTCAACTTCTCAAAACAAGAATTTATTGCATTTATCACCAATATAAGGAATTTACTTTTTTGCTTGGAAAAAACCCACATAACATGAGGTCAACTCTCTTAACAAAATTTTAAGTGCATAGTACAGTATTATTCACTACAAGCACCATGTTGTACAGCAGAGCTCTACAACTTTCTCATCTTGCATAACTCAAACTTTGTACCCATTGAACAGCAACTTTTAATTTCCCTTCTTCCAGCCCCTGGCAACCACCATTCTACTCTCAAGAAATTAAAATAGAACTACCATAAGGCCCAGCAATCCCACTTCTGGGTACAAGTAGTTTAACATCTTTATTGTTAGCTCTCTGAACAAAGCGCGCTCACTTTCAGTGGATTTGAATGACCTTTGGGCAAAGCTGATGGGTCCATTTGCAGGGAGGGAAACAGTTTCATGGGTTGACCTCTAAAATAAAACTTTCTTTATATCCTTTTATGAGGGCTTTCTCTTTAATGGAAAAGGAAAGGACTATTTTGTCACGAACACATTAAAACCCAACAAGTTAGAGAGTGGGGCATGAGGAAACAATGATCGTGGCATAGGCTCTCACTAAGAAAAAATAAACTAGAAATCCAACTTTATCACTTGATAATATTTTCAGTGCCATTCAACAATGATTTCAATAGGCCTTCTATGGGTTTATAAAGATGGTCACCCGACATCATGTGCACATATGTTAAAAATTATGCATAACAGGTCTATACTTAGGAGTGAATGGTACTCAGCTTGATTACCCCACAATATGGGCCATGTATTTCTGTCCCAGCTTTACAATCTATTAAAAAATAAAAAAATACTTCCTTTGAAGAGAAAAATGTATGAGTTCCATTTGTGAAAGCAAAAGAGAAAGGCATTTTGTTTTTCCCTCTCAAACCATTTTCCACAAATAATAGTGGAATGTGCACCGTAACCTAAGCACCTGCGTTGCCACAATCACATTGACATTCAGCACTTTTATATCTTGGCTTTTTATGGGTGTTAATGTCAGGAAGAGAGACTTGACTTTGACTGGTGCTTTCCATTTGTAAGTTTTCTCTTTAATTTCCTTAGAGTCATTTTCAGAGTCATAAATTACTATTCAAGCCTTTCCTGTTCACCTGCCCCCTCTGCATAGAGCACGTCTCCTCCACAGCACACAGCAGTTTCTGGCCTGGGTTCTCGTCCACTTCTTCTAACTAGCTGTGTGGCTTTGGACGATTTGCTCTTTCTGAGTCTCTGTTTTCTCATCTCTGAACCATGGGTGTTAGGTCAGAGAGACAATGTCTAAGTTCCTTTGAAGTCTAAACATTGTTATGATGTCGTGCGGCCGGGCGTTCATTAGAGCTGCTGGGTGATTGGCACCTAATACCAAGGACACAGCATCACAAGGTCTTTATTTCAACAACTGGAGCTCATGGGTAAGTTTTCTGGAGAAAAACTTAGGGAGAGGGCAAGCTGATTGATTTCTAGAGAGAAGAATTCAACCTGAACTCTGCATGTTTTAGACAGTACTCGAACACCATCATTTAAAACAAGTATCTCCATCTTATATTTTCTATCATTTTATAAAAGTAGCAATTTTGTCCAACTCTAGATGTGTCTAGATCAAAATATGTTGATGAGGACATCCCTCAGACAGTGTTAGAGAGCATTTGAGATTCCTCTCTGTAATTAAGAAAGTGCTAAAAAAAGGTGGTACATCATCATTACAAATTTGGAGACTATCCTCCATCTTTTCTGAGTCCCATAGAGGCCATTGTCATTCTTAGGTGGTAAGAATGGGGAGTTCAAGTGATTCTTAATGTTATTGACCTATATCAACATAGTCTCCGCTGTTGTCTTTAGAACCCTATCGTTCCCCTTTATTTGGAAAGGAGAGATGGAGGTAGAGGTAGCAGTGGGAGGAAGATGACAATTCATCATCCTTATTAAGTTTTAGCTTATTAAAATGTCATACCCATTAATTCTGTATTAACTCCTTAAAAAGTCAATGGAAAGTTTTGCCTCTTGGAGAGAGACAGGCTAGTATTTGGGAAAGAATTCAGTTCATAGACGAAGATTCTGTTTAAAAGTAGATAGTGTCAAGGGAGACAATGAAGTTTGATTAATTCCTTAGTCTGAAGCAGAGTATGCCTGCTAGCACGCCATTAAGGTGGAAGCTTAGATAACTTCTGGATATGGCTAGTTTGACATTTCTTTGGGATTGGAGGTGTGATTAAATCCACTCACAGTTCAACTTTGTTTTGAAAGAAGAAGCAACATGGCATAGTGGAAAAAGTGTAGGCTCTGCCTTTGAATTTAGGCAATAATTACTGAACCTCATCTGGCTTTTCTTTGTAAGACAAATATAATATTCATGGCACAAGGTAGTTGTGAGAATGAAATCATTGATGTATATAACTTCCCCAAATATGTTATTCTCCTCCAATCCCCCTTTTATAAGGAAAGTAGCTTGGGTAAAATCTATGGACTAGAAACCTAGTAATGAGACATTCTAATTTTGTCTTTGCTACTCACTGGAGACCTTGTTGTCCAGTGTTGCATTGGGAAGTAAAGAATGGGTCCCATCGATATCACTCTAAATGAATGTCACCTCAAATGGGCTGTCCTAGGCTCTGCCATCCCATATGTTTCCTGGGTCAGGTTTTTCTCTCACTTTTTATGATGACTATTTTAAACGTTTGCCACTCTCAAAACCTCTGCTCATTCTTTCTCCCCCTGCCCCATCTCATTCTGCTCCTTCTGTCTCTACTAGTGACCTTGACTGCTATTTCATAGGTAAAATGGAAGCTATCAGATAGCAACTTCCCATCTTCCTGGTATCCAAACGTGAACATTTCTTTTGCCTACCCCTATTTTTCCTTCCTTCCCTCTAGTTCAATACATGAGGCAGCCCATCTTTTAGGTAAAATGAACCTCCCCATCTTTGCTTTGTACTCCATCTCCTTCCACCTTCTTGGGAAACGTATATTATGGATGATCCATTTTCCCCTCCTGTATATTCAGCATCTCTCTCACACACAGGATCTTTCTGTTGGCATTTAATTATACTCACTTCTCCCAAGATTCAAAATCTTTCCAGCGAAACCATCTATATCATTTCTGTTCTTCTCTTCCATTCATTTTCTTTAAAGTATTATTTACACTCAATGTCCATATTATTTTATCTCCTACTCCCTTGTCAAACAAACCTCATTGCTTCGCTGAGTCAGCTTTCCTTAAAGTTGCCAGCGCTGCCCATATTGCTAAAGCCAGTGGTCATTTTTCTGTCACTTCCACCTGAATAGCTCAGAGGCACTTCTAACTCAACATGACCCAAACAGAACCTCAGATCTTCTCCCCCAAACCTGATTCTCTTTTGCCTAAACCTGCTTCTCTCCCTACCTTACTTGTTTTTAGTGTACAACATCAGTTGCCCTTAATTCTTCTCTCTTCCTCACTCTTTCATACAGAACGCATTATCATGTCCTTTTTGGTTTTATCGCTCTTGGATCCATCTACTCTTTTTCCATCACCATAGCCTCCTTATTTTCCCATCATCTCTATTCTAGACATTTACAATGTGTCCCTAATTGGTCTCTTTGCAATGTCCAAGCTATTCTCAGCAGTTGTTACTACTGCTCTTGTCACTGTGGTGGTTCCACATTTGCGTGATTATTGGATTTATTTAGACAGACAGTATTCCCTGAGACCAGTCTGGGTTTATCTATATTTGACACCTCACTGAATCTCCATGAAATAATACATAAATGTATTAATAATATAGTTTGTGAAAACTGTTTGTATTTTTAGGACAAAGTGAGAAAAAAGAGAATTGAAACATCTATTTAGGACTATTTTAGTAAAATGCAGAAATCCCTGCTCTGTAGGAAGACATGCTGTCCATCACAAAGTCATCTTTCCCTCGATAATTTGCAGTGGGGCTGTTGCCTTGCCACAGATTATATGTCCCGGACCCTTTGCATTCAACTGTGGCCATGAGATTTCTTCTTGCTAATGAGATACGAGTGAAAACTACATGTTTAATTTTCAGGTCAGAGATTTTAGGAAGCATCTTTGTCTATTTTCTTTGCCAACAAATGGAAAGAGAGGACCCTGAGACCCTAGGGAACCGTGGAGCTACAGAACGGAAGTAATATGAACCTCTAAAGTGTCAGAAGGAGGAACGATGCTCACAAACCATTGGTACTCATGTTAACAATTACATGAACAAGAACTGATGAACTATTGTGTGTATGTGTGCATGGGGGGTGGGGCACAATCCTGGGAATCCACTCATTTTTGTAAATAAAGTTTTATTGGAATACAGGTGTGCCCATTTGTTTACATGTTGTCTGTGGCTGATTTTGCATTATAACAGTAGAGTAGTTGCAGCAGAGACTGTATTACCTTCGATGACTGAAATATTTACTCTGGTCATTCATCAGAAAAGTTTTCTGGCACAAGCAACTATAATTTGGGTTTCATTATTACAGCAACAACATTGCCCTAACTAGTATTCCTCTCTAAGCATAAATGTTATCCTCTCTGCATCCTTTTACTAGTGAATGCATTTTTTAAACAAGTATTTTTTTTCTCTTTTTAAAAAATTATCTTTATTGTTGAAAGTATTGCAGATGTCCCCCCATTGACCTCCTCCACCCCACACCTGCCACCCCTCCTAAGGCCTTTACCATACTATTGTTTGTGACCATGGGTTATGCATATAAGTTCTTTGGTTAATCTTCCCGCGGCTCCCCGCCACCCCCGCTCCCTGCCTTCCCTCTGAGATTCTTCAGTCTGTTCCATGATTTTTGTCTATGAGCATTTAATATGTTCTTGGTATTGGAGATACAAGGCGAAGGAGACAGGAGTCCTGGTTTTCGTAGGGAGGCAGAGGAATCAGTTGGCAATTACAATAAGGGCACAATGGTGTGAGTGTAGGCAGCTAATCACACATGTAGGAGTACTTATCCCAGACTTGGGAAAGGCACACAATGAGGTGGAGTCCCCCAAGGAGCGCACTCTGAGATGTATATTATTGTGCAGGAAATTTATGTGGAGTGCTTTCAGAATCAACATCTGTGGGGAAGGGAAGGAAACAGGATCAGCAGAGGTGGTGATGTTTTCACAACAAAGGCCTCAGCCAAACCTACAGTGAGCTCTGAACCTTGGGTGGCCCTTCAGAGTTGGGAAAAGGGGTGGGTGGAACTTTCTTGCCTCAGCTAATCATTGGCTGCAGGTTGCCCAGAAGAGAAGGTCGAGAGTACTATTTTCAATAGTGCTGTCAGTAGCTGGAAATAGTTCAGGCCTGAGGCGGCCATCTGATGGTGCACATAGAGGCCACCACAGGAGATTTCTGTGACAATCCTTGGGGGGAAGTTCAATGTAAGCTTAAATATAAACTTTGAGCAGGGCTTTTCGCCTTGCAAAAGGAGGGGTCAGGAATGGGTTGTGGAGAATGGCCTAGGCAGAAGGAATAACATGTTTAAGTCACTAAAAATGGGAGAGCACATGGGAGGATTAGGAACGTGAATTCCACCCTGACTGACTGGCAGGTTTTCATGAGTGGGTACTTCTGGCCTCAGTGATGGGGGGAGACAGGGAAGCTGTCGCTGGGCATCACTCTAGTTCAGGGGTCCTCAAACTTTTTAAAAAGGGGGCCAGTTCACTGTCCCTCAGACCGTTGGAGGGCTGGACTATAGTTTAAAAAAAAACTATGAACAAATTCCTATGCACACTGCACATATCTTATTTTGAAGTAAAAAAAACAAAACGGGAACAAATACAATATTTGTATTTGCATGTGGCCCATGGGCCGTAGTTTGAGGACCCTTGCAGTTGATTGGCAATTGGAGATTCCCCACGTTCCAAGAAGCTCCAGGTCATAATTAAATTTATCTTACATTTTTTTGAACCAAGTATCTGTAGGTACAATTTAACTAAGCTTGCAGTCTGGGAGCAGCTTCATGAGATCTGTATTAGGAATGTGATATCTTTATTCTCGCATAGTTTGAGTTAATTATCTTGAGTCAGTGGTTTCTCATCCAAACCATGATTTCTCTATCTCCTGAAATTTTCCATTCTGTTCAGAAACCTATCTGCTATTTAACAAGCAGCCCTGATTGACTGGTGTGGATGTGAGTGAAATAATCAAATTCTCCTCTCCAGTGAAAAACGGCCATTATGTGATTTTTAAACCCAAATATAGGTCAAATCTGAACAGTTAGATAGGATAAATGGTAAAGTGATTTGGCTTACAGTTCAAAACAATTAAACATTGTTCTGTAACTTAGAACAGATTAGTGACCAGTCTCTACAGCAGAAATGCTTCCAAATGTGTTTGGTGTAAATGCCCTGGAAGGGTCTTTATGCATTAAATCCCACATTTTAAATTCTGTGCCTCTAAACATATTGCTTATCAGAATCCTCACATTGATAAATTGTGAATCTATTTTGAAACTTCTGGTCACCATTGTTTTTTTTTTTACCTTTTTACATAGTTATTATATTACTAATTCATGATATTCAATTCAGAGCAAGATTGAAAGTTAGAAACCATGTATTGTTAGGGTGTTTTATGAACAGAATATTTAGCATCATTTAATAAGCATATGGGCATTGAAACATTTAAACAAATATTGATTATGTTATTTGTCTGTATAGTAACCTAAATATACATATGAAGCACAAAAATGAAAACAAATATCCTCTAATCATTCACTCAACTTAGGACCAGAATATTAGAAATTGAAGCCTATCTTTGTGCTCCTGACCCCAAAGTATTACGACTCTGAACATTTGTTTATTATTTCTTTGTTAATAATTAAGAAAATGATACACATATTTAACCTAAAGAAAAAATTTTCTTGTTTGAGTGTAAGAAAAATATTGTGCTAAATTTAGACTTTTTTAAAAAAAAATTCTCACCTGAGCATATTTTTTCCATTGACTTTTTAGAGAGAGTGGAGAGGAGGGAGGAGAGGGAGGGGGGGGGGAGAGAGAGAGAGAGAGAGAGAGAGAGAGAGAGAGAGAGAGGTGAGAGAGACACATCGATTGGTTGCCTCCCACATGCACCCCAACTATGAGGCATATGCTCTTGGTGGGGAATTGAACCCAAGACCTTTCAGTCTGCAAGCCAATGACCTAACCACTGAGCAACCAGCCAGGGCTAAATTTAGTCTTTTACAGAACTTTGTTTTCTTTTTCTTTTTTCATTTAGCTTCATATATCAAAGAACTCATCATTGCTTTTGCATGTAGCTATAGATGGCTCATTTTTACCACTGTAAAGTATTCTATAATATGAATATGCCCAATTTACTCATTTTCTGGTTGATTGACATTTTTTCCAGTTTCTAGTTTTTCTATAACAAACCATGGCGGTATGAACAGCTTTTATATGTCTCCAGAAACCTGTGACTAAAAGTTGTTTTTGGATCCATACCCAGGAATAGAACTGCTGGATTTAAGGGTATTCAGATGGTCAAGTTTACACGATAATGGAACTTGTTTTCCACAGTGACACCACTGAGGAATTCCCACCGGTGGGGTGTAAGACTTCCCATCGATTCCCAGACTAGCCAACACTTTGTGCAACAAGAGTGGTTGAGTGGATTCTGGGACCTGAGGTCCGCATTCACATCTCTACTCTGTCATCAGAGGGCTGTTTGTGTTGGATGAGGTCTTTAACTCCTTTTCAGCTCCCCTTCTTTCTATGAAATTGGGATGATGACGGACTTTTAAGGTTCTATGAAAATTAAATGAGTGAATACACATATAACACTTAGAACATGGGTTCATAACATTACTGTATATTTGCTATGATTTTCTTAATTCTTGCTAGTCTGATAGATGTAAAATAACATTGTGGTCTAACTTTGCATCACGCTGCTTATGAGATTGTCAATTGACCTTTCTTCTATTAGGCCTATTTATACCAGTATATTTTGGTCACTTCATTAACAGGTTGTTTATCTTTTCTTTTGATGTTTGGAGCTCTTTATATACTCTGGATTAAAAAAACCTCTTGATTCTCTATTTTGCAGAATAGTTTTTCTAGGTTTGTAGCTTATCTTTTCACTTTTGAAAATGGAATATATGATTTTTTGTGTAGTTAGTGGTGTTTTGGTTTTTTTGTATCATGTTAAAAAAAACCTTCCCAATTCTGAAACACAAGGATATTTTTCTTATATTTTCTTATAACATAATTAAAATTTTGCCTTTCTTAGTTGAGTTTGTAATCTATCAGGAATTTATTTTTAATTAATCAATGGGAGGTAGGGGATATTTTTCACATCTTATATGGGAATACATAATTATCTCAATATCATTTATTAAATTATCCTTTTATATTTATAAGCTTTTCTCCAGGGAACTGCAATGCCACTTGACTCATACAACACATTTTTATATATGCATTCATTTGTTACTGAGCTCTCTATTGTGTTTTATTGATGAACTAGTGGCCTGGTGAATGAATTCATGCCCATAGAAAGGAAATTAATTAGAAGAAATATTTTAACATCTATTCGCCCTTTCTCTATAATAGAAGTGTCAACCAAATTCAAGATCTACAATAACAGATCAAAACATACACATGCGATGGGTGCCAGGAGAGTTTTATATATATCTCACATGCACAAGTCAACTTAGCCTTTTATATATCCTATATAATAAAAGCCTAATATGCAAATTGTTTGACCGGGAGTTCAAATGGGAGTTTAACCGCTCGCTATGACATGTGCTGACCACCAGGAGTGCTGGCAGCAGGCGGCAGTGGAGGCGCTGCCAGCTCTGATGGTCCCTGATAAGAGCAGGACCACAGCAGGATGATGGAGCAGGTGAGTGGGCGGTGTCAGATCAAGGCGGGTGCGAGTGGGGGCCTGATTGCTCCACCAATCACCCTGCAGATGGCAACCAGTGGCCAGCAGGCCATGATCGCCTGATTGGGACTGGGCCCTGGCTTGGGATGGGGATCTAGGGGTAAGTGGCGGTGACCAATCTCCTGTGGAGCCCCAGTGGGGGACTGCGACCTCTTGCCAGCTACCTGGGGGCAGGGGTGATGGGGATGGAGGTGCAGTGAAATGAGGAGTGTCTGCTGCTTGCTCACTCCTCCTGCTATCCTACCCTGGGACACCAGGGCTTGCATGCTGGGGTAGCCCCCATGCTTAGGTGCCAGATGCCTGTGAGGAGCCCGCCCCACACCCACGTGGCTTTTTCTGGGTCAGCCGGGCTGCAGCCGCCGGGACCACAGGGGCCGGTCAGGCTCCCTGTGGGTTTGTGCAGGAGCTGGTCTAAGAGGTCACTGGGAGAGAGTGTGCTGCCCTCCTGGCTTCCATGCGGCACTGCTGGGTGGCCCAGAGGCCCATGCTGTGACCTGGCCTGTGGCATACGGGTGCACTCACCACATCTCTGCATGGGGACTCGGGACTGTGACTCAGGCAGAGGGGGGCATGCGAGGGTCCAGGGGTCCAGATGCTGCCCAGGGCCCAAAGTTCAGCTGGGACCTGCCATTCCATGCCAGACGCTCATGCTTCGATGGCCGGCCAGGCCTAGGGACTGCACCCATGCACAAATTTTGTGCATCGGGCCTCTAGTATAAAATAAATTTGCTTAATTAGACCTGCTTTCTTATTTAGCTAAACTTTTTCTAGCCCAGTGAAGCACCCCAACTTCTCTTTCAGGTAGTAGTCAGCAACACAGCAGTAAATATCAACATGAAGCACATTATTATTATTATAGATCAGGCAGGGAGAACAAAGGGTAAAATATTTAACTGCAGCAGTGTTTGACTATATTCTGCACATTGAGAAAACCTGAAGTCATTTTCAAGGCCCACCTTATTTCTTTTCTGTTGGGTCAAGTTTCTAAGCTTTCTAAATCTCTGTTTTCTGGCTAATGAAAAGAAAATAGGATTCCACAGAGTCTCCTATCTACCTACTCCAGGACTTCTGTGAGGATCAAATGAGATGAGGCAGGGAAAATGCTTCACAGACATTTGGTTACAGTGTAAAATGTTTCCACCTGGCTATAAAACAAGTCATGTTCCTGGGCTGAAGGAACTGCAAGGAGGCTAGTCGTAGGGAGAGGAAGCTGGGCATTGCTACGTGATGTCATTACCCAGATGGTAGGACACTTAGCACATTAGCCTTTTATATATAGAGATATGTCTAAATCCATACCAATATCACTATTTCTTAATTACTGTTATTTTATAAAACATCTTGGTATATGATATGAAAGTGCCTTCCCTTATTTTTTGTTCTTTACTGATGTCTTGGGTATCTTCATTTCTTTGCTTTTTCTTGTAGATTTCAAAAACAAATTCCATAAAAAATGTTTGAATTTTGTGTAAAATTACATTGAGCCAAATGATCAATTTAGAAAAAATTAATTTCTTGATGATATTACTATCTATGGATCTATATTTTTTAGGTCTTCTTTAATATATTTCAATAAAGTTTAATTGTTTTTCTATAAATGTCTTGTAGTTGATTTTTGTATTTATTCCTGGATGTGAGGCTTTATATATAATATTACCTGTGAGTAGAAAAACTATTGACTTTTACATATTGATCTTACATTCAGCCATATTATTAATTTTTAAAATTAATTGTAATCTATTTTCCCCCATATTGACAGTCATATGAAAACTAAACTAAAGGAAAGTTTAGCTTCATGCTTTGCAATTCTTACCTCATAGTTTTTTTTCTTGGCATGTGCTGGTGTGGGGTTTTAGTATTGATTATTCTAAAATTGCCTTTGTCATACTCTTCTCATCTTGTTTTTATTTTTCAATGATATATTAGCCTCATGGAGTTGTGAGAAGTAGCCATTCACTCATTTTCTCTTTTATGAAGAATTTGGAAAAGACATGTTTGTTGAAAATTTGTTAGAACTCACATACACACCTGTCTGACCTGGTATTTTGCTTTGCTTTGTCTTATGGGACTCTTTCAAGTGACTGATTCTGCTTCGTCAATAGATAATTCTAGCTTCTTATTTCTTCTTTAGTCACATTTGGAAAATCATATTTCTACCATCTTACTTTGTGCTTTCTATTTACATCTCCTTTCTTCTCTTTTTCCCCTCTGTTTTTATTTTTTGGATTGCTTGTTTTTCGTATTCACTTAAAAATTGAAATAGAATATAAAAATCAGAAGGTACAATACTCACATAATAAGCTTAAGTATTACTTTGTGAATTTTTGCTTTAGTTATAGGCATGTGGGAATTTTGTTTTGTAGTCTAAGATGTTTAAAAGACATCACTTTGTGAGAGTTTTTGCTGGCAAACCCTCTAGTTCTTGTTTATTTAAAATATTTTCATTTTGATTTTATCCTTGCAAGATAGTTCTGCTGGGTACAAAATTCTAGCTGAGCTCATATTTGCTTGCTCCAAGCAAAGAAAATTCCAAAGGCTTAATTGGAAATGCTTTGCTTCATAGAGAATTTATGTTTACTTTTGTAAGGACTATTTTAGCTATATTTACAGCCTCAAAGAAACATGGAATCTTAGCTTAAGCTCCCCTACCCTGTAAAGCGCCTAAGGCTTATTAGTCAATTCTTAAAATTGGCATGAAAATTTGTTTTCAGGGCAACATTGCTTTCTATTCCCATTTTTTGTTTCAGATCATGATTTGTTTTTGTTACTTATTTGTTTATTTTTAAATATTTTTATTGGTTTTAGAGAGAGAGGAAGGGAGAGGGAGAAAGAGAGAGAGAGAAACAATTGATGTGAAAGAGAAACATTGACCGTCTGCCTCCCACATACACCTCGACCAGGGATTGAACCTGCAGCCTGGGTATGTGCCCTGACTGGGAATGGAGCCAGTGACCTTTAGCTGCATGGGACAAGGACCAACTAACTGAGCCACACTGGCCAGGACTGTTTGTTGGATTTTGAGACTTCTTTTACCTCCATTCAAGCCCAGCAATAGATTATAAAGATTATATGTTTCTTATAATTTACCCATAAATTAGTTGTTATATAGTAGGAGGAACTTTCAGAATATCTGGTTTCCTGTACTCCTAGAAACAGAAGTTAGACAACTACATTTTGGTGATGTTGATAATTAATGTTCCACTAGCACTAGCAATCTTATACTATTTGTATAGCACTAGTTAGTTTCATAATATCTCTGTTAAAGGCAGCCATTTTATAGATATAGATATTACTACTCAAGACATTAGGGTCTTCCTACGTCATGTAAATGGTTAGAGTCAAAACCAAGATAAAAGCCCAGATTTCTGACTCCTACTTTGTTGATATTCTTTTTTAATAATCTATGCTGATGTTTCTAGTCTTTTCCACTTCAGTTTCCTCATCAATTAAAAAAATATTTTTGAGGCTGAAGAGCAAAAGTTTATCTAGTCCATGAATACTATAGCTCTAGGAAATATTGTTTGAAGACTCCCAGAGAAGAATATTTCAAGTTTCTTCAGTAAGCTATTTTAGGACCTAATAATTCTTCTATAATTACTTCCTCTTCTTCACTTGGCTTGTTTTCTTCCTGCTGAAATCTATGCTCATTTCCTTTTATTTCCTTCCCTCCCAAATGTGGAGCAGTGTTCATCATTCTTTATGTTCCACTTCCCTTTTTCATGATAATCACCACTGAGCTTATTCAGTGTCATTTCATATACATTGACTCCATGAAAAAAAAATGTAGAGGTCCTATTACATGCCTTAATTAGCCCCTCTTCAGACTAAAGATATTCTCAGTTTACCTGTGAGTAAGACATTATTCTCTAACACTATGGGCCACTTTTTGTCTTTTTTTTCTTGATATTCTTTAGTATTGACACATTTCTCATAAGTTAAAAAAAAATCAAGACCTTTTATGTTGTTGAGCAATTGTCTTTCCTGGCCATAGCTTTTCTTATCTCAAGCCTAGAAAGCACCTAAAGTGTACCCCAACCCTGAGCTACCCAACCTTTTCTGTACTGTCTGATTAGGTCAGTGAGTAATGGTTACTTTCTCTTTTGAGTGTACTCTTGAAAAACTTTCCCTTCCTTTTTTTTTCTTTTTGTTAATCCTCACCTGAAGATATTTTTTCATTGATTTTTAGAGTCAGTGGAAAGGAAGGATAGATAAGGAAAGAGAGAGAGAGAGTGAGAGAGAGAGAAAGAGACAGAAAGAGAGAAACATCAATGTGAAAGGGACACATCAATTGGTTGCCTCCTGCATGCTCCCCGACTGGTGCCAGGCATTAAATCTGAAACCCAGGTATGAGCCCTTGACTAGGAATTGAACCTGAGACCCGTTGGTGAGTGGGCCAATACTCTAACCATTGAGCACACTGGCTAGGGCCTTTTTTAAAAAAAGTAGAATAGATATTTTAACTCAGTTTCATAGATCCAATGAAAAGGAAGTCAGTGATTTTAATATCTGTAAATATGTATCCCTTTAAAGAAACAGGATCAAGATATTCTAGCAAATTCTGGCTTATTTCATAGTGTAAATACGATACTTGGATTGGAAAGCTACAACAATAATAATAGCAAGAACAATAAAATTCTACTCAAACCAACAACCAGACCTAACTGCTCAAACAAGTATGCTTAGATGCAGGGAATAAAAATAGTCTGAAGCAATTTGCAATCTAACATATTACCACTCCTCCTTATAACTATGTCTGTTTTTGATGTATATTTAAAATTCATTTACATTTTTTTCCCAGCTAGGTACACAAGGTGATCTGCCTGAGCTGAATCAAATTTCATTTTCTGCTTTAAATATCAGTTTTATGTAGTATTACTGGAATCAGCCCAACTGTTCCTACTTAAAAACAAAACAAAACAAAACACTGTTTGGAGTATTTGGAGGTTTGATTACATTGCTTCCTGCATTTCTAGACAGATTTTCAAATTTCCTCCACCCCCTGCTGACTGGTATCACAATAGTTTTTATTGTCAAGCATACTGGGGTGTCAGGCTACTAATGCCAGCAATGGAGCCACTGGGGATCTGTTTCTGAAGACATGGGTGTTCTCAAAATCTACTGCACCTCCCTCCCTGCCCGCCCCCAGACTTGTAAGTATCCACAAAGTCAGCACTGTACAAACCTGATCAAGCAGATCATCTGTCCAATGTCACTCTTGAAATCAAGCTAAAGGTCATCGCATGGAACACCTCCTTTCCACTGTTTTGGCACCCCCAAATTAAAAACTATAAAATGGCACTAAAATTCAGACACTGTTTAAAATGTGGTGGCAACCATTTAGTTGCAAATAACCCAGAGAAGGATATGAAGATGAGCTGTAAATGGACATATAGAAAGAATGAGGATGATGACTCAGGTTAATGTGTTTTGAAGACGAATGTTTTCCTAGCTGCAGTCGATGTTTAAACTTTCACCAGTATGCTGGGGCAAATCAGCTGATTGTATTCTTAGAAAATATGGCCCGTGGAACGGAGTTTAGATGGAGAAATAGAATCTGGGAAGGCTTTATCTGAGAAACGTTATCTGAGCAAGCCTCGGGTGCAGGTAGGATTTGGATATGAAGGTGTAGGGATGTGAAGGGAGGTGGCAAGGACGTTTGAGATAGAGGGAATTGCATGTGCAGTGGCATGGGACACAGGGAGCAGGGTGAGTAGAGCAAGCATGATGGTTTGGCTAGAAAGTAGAATATGTATGTGTCCTGCAGAAGCCTGAGGCTGGAGTTAGGTCACAGATGACCTGGACTTGATCTGGTGGGCAGTAGGGATCAATCCTCTTCATAAGCATTTGAAAGGGAAGAGCATGACCAGGACTTGTTTTCAGGAAGAAGCCAAGATCATAGAGGTTTTGGCACACACACAGATGCACTAACTTTTGTAAAGACAAACCCCGAACTTTCAGAGACCATTAAGGAATTGGCATTCCTCCTTCTCGCCTTCTACTTTAGAGATGAGGTCAGAGATGGGATGATGAGACCTGGATGTCAGGTGGTGGATGCCAGACTAACTGGGTAGAAGTAATTCTTGGGTCCTTCCTAGAGTCGGACCTGGTCCTTATCTCCTGTAGCAGGTCTTAACACTGACGCTATTGTCAGCTCTTCTTAAAACTGTCAGAGAACTTGTGTGTCCAGTTGCCCCTGAGTTCTGTATGCGCTTTCTTGGCATGGCTCTTTTAAAATTTTTGACTTGGGACTTGAATTCTAATCTTACTTTGGCTATGTTTGTTACTCATGACATTTCAGAGTCACTCTTCTGCTCGGACTCTGGTGTCTTGGATCCTGCAAACCAAGGCTCATTTTTGGATTAAAGGGTCTAAACAGTTTGCAAATGAATTTTTGAATATTCCAGATTCCATTTTATGCATTCAGTGTTTTTTTTTCTTTTTGGTGCTGAGTTCTGATATCTTACAAGGAAGCATCAACTATTTACAGTGTCTTTCTCTTTAAAAAAATTGGAAGTTTTCTCATGTGACATTTATCACTAATACATTATTCATGTTAACTTTAAATTTATTCTACATCCATTAAAAATTCTTACTTTGACTTTTAGCATATAGCCAATTGCCATCATATAATCCTGGGGGAAAATTATTATACACACATAAGAAATTTAAAGAGACCTTGTATATTAAGTTTTCTTAATAGCATGATCACATAGGAAGCAGTTAAGGGTTAAATATTCACTTCCTAAGTTTATGAGCAAGAACGTTGACAAATTACTTTCTACTCCCATATACTCATTACTCAAAATGAAAAGCACTTCGAAGAAAGGGTTCTAGATTCTAGGAATGAATACGCAGTCCTTCTATTGCCTCCTCTGGAAACCCAAGAATTTTGCAGTAAAATGATTAAAATCCTGACTTAGATATAACCACTTTCTTCAAGTTATGTATGTTGATGATCTTGTTCTTTGGGGGTTTTCCTCAATGTTTCCATTTAAGTTATATATTTGGCCCTCCTCTTTTAACCTTTATGCACTGGAAAGAAGTAAAACTTCCTGCATTAGCATAACTTCCAAACCTGACAGGTAGTATTTAGACATTGATTTATGGCCTCAAACCTACATTAGTTTCCATTCCCGTCCACACATCATGGAGACCTCTGTGTGCTCCATAGCTGCACGATGTTTTTAATGGATGTGAACTTAACCATTAATGCAACATCTCGGGTTTAATGCAGATACGTTTGTTAAATGACAATATAATTACCAGTCATCGGCAAACCTCAAAAAGGTTGGGAGGTTTGGTTCAGTTAAACACCCGAGAGCTCAGATGTTTATCTGAAGTTTACCCCTTGAATTTGGCAAGTCCAGGCTGGAAAATGCTCAGGATCCATCTTACACATGAGACTTTCGTCAGCAATTCTCTTGCTCTGTGACTCAATCCCAGCACCTCTAGGTTTTAGTCTTGGCCTATATAGTATGTAAAACTCAACATAAAGATGGGGTCAATGGGGGGAAAAGGGGGCCATATGTAATACTTTCAATAATAAAGATGAAAAAAAGAGAGATAAAAACAAATGTCATCCCCATCAAATTGAGCTGAATAAACTATTCACGAGAAGATGAGAACAATTAGAGAAAAAACTTTATGTTGAAGGAGAAATGCTACTTTCTTGCCACATTAGGAACCATTTTGCTTATTTCCCTTTTCCGGATTCTTGTTTCAAGGTTTACTGCTACAGAATTCTATAGCAGTAGAAGGTTCTAGCAGTTTCCCCCTGTCATCAGATTGGGTGTAGGGGGAGTTGCTGAAGATGACTCAGATCAATCCTCTTCGTAAGTAAGTTTATTTCCTAGAAAAAGTATTAATGTTAGAGCTTTTTTCAGAATGCTGGGGCAAGCCAACAGGTTGTGTATTTTTAAAAAATAATTAAAATACTTTCAATGCTGTGCATTTTGTGTTTAGTTTAGAAGGTACATTGCATCAATGGTGGTTTTTCCAGTTTCACAATCCTCTAAATGACCTTTTTTTGTCCTCTTTTCTGCTGTTTTACAAGGAGTTTTTGAAATGAGGAAGAACTTCAGTTTCGCAGGCACTTCTAGCACTGACCTGGAGGAGCGTCTCTGTCAGCGGCTGCAGGTTGGTGATGTTTACTTCCTGTGTGGAAGCGAGCCTCTGGAGTCAGTATGTGGCCTAGAGCTGTTAGGAGCCATGTCTCACTTGGTCCTCTGCATGCAAATCACGGCCTTGTAATGAAAATGTGGCGTTTTGAGTTGCTAGTATGAGACTTACAAGGGAAGTTAAAACATTTAGAAAGTTGACTTAGGAATATACCCCTCAGCTCAGGGATGTTTTAGTCTACATTGAACTCCAGTGTTGATGAGTAAAAAAATCTGTCTTGGTTAGAAACATGATAAATAATGTTACCCAAGAAAACTCATTTCCAATGGAGTTCAGATTTCTCTTCCCATGTAAAAGGATGAAGCTGGTGAAGTTGTATTCAATTCTGCCAGTCCATTTTGAATAGCCTCCGTGTATTACACTGTGTGAGTGACGGGGAAAGAGAAGAGGTTCAAAAAGATCTTTCCAGGAATTGACCCATTGAGATAACTGAAATAATGTCGAATTTTCTTGGGTAACATTGTTTATCACAAGAGCCAATAACATAAGCCAGGGTAATATATTCCTTTATCTAGTTTTAGCTCATGGAAAATTTGCACTGCTTTTATTTTGAGCAAGGTCTTGGAAGTCTCTTTAGAGAGGTGTAGAGGTAACAAATTAATTTTTAAAAGCCAGAGAGTGCCATGGAAACCAACATTTGGTATAAACATAAAGTGCATGTCTAATTTTGGCCTCAATAGCAAAGTTGAGGAAATCCTTAAACACAGGTATGAACCCCTTAACATAGTGTCTAGCACACACAATTATGGCTACAGCTTCGTCTCCCATTCCTACCACACCATGGCTTGATTCCTAGTTCCTTGAGTCACATTTAATTTCTATAGGTTTTATTGGCCTGTGATAAGCTGGCCTCTCTCTATCCTTAGAAATGGCTGATTCCTTCTTTGCAAACCATTAGGGCAGCAGTGACTAGAGAATTTGCTCTTGGCCTCTCTGAACTCCAAGTTTCATAAAGTCATTGAAGATATCTTACTTGGTTATGCATTTCAACAAGCATCACACACAATATTCCAGAGGGTTGGTTTGCATAATTCACTGGATACATAAAATCTTTATTAACCAGAAGATAAACAACAGACCTTGAGCATTCCCTGTCAGATTGGTTAATGGGAATTCTCTCCACTCAAAATAGGAGAAAACAGAGAGGATCGGTCTTTAGGAGCCCATTTGAGCTATTATGATGCCTGAGCATCATCCTTTTGGGTTAGGTAATAAATTAGGGGAAGGTGAGCCTGGTTTCTTTTCTGGTTGAGCATCTTTGTTTTTCTGTGGCAGGCTTTAAAAGGCTATTCAGTAATGCAACCAAGGAGGATTTTTCCATCGTTTAAAAAGGGCTCATTAGACACTGCAAATTGATGCAGTACAAACAACATTGAGAGGGTCTGGGTTCTCACATAAATTAGCTCAGTTTGTGCAAGATGAAAAATGCTTTGGCCCTAACTGCCAGCACTACAAACACAACCGAGCTTGGAAAAAAAACAAGGTGTGCCCACTGTGCTTCTTACATCACCAGCAGTCATAAAAGTGCTGTAATTAAAACTTAGCTGACAATTTGCTTAATGATGTGTGAGGCAGAGAGTCCAGGGAGGCCCCCACATGTGGTTGGCTGGAGTTTCTGCCATTCCAGCGGGAGCAGTGGCAGCGGCTGCCACAAGTCTCTTCTTCACTTGAGAAAATGGTGACTAATCCAAGAAGCCGGTGGGGAGAATGGTGAAGCTTTAAAAGTCATCAAGACCATTTTCACTGTAATGAGTTTGTGTGAGTGAGAAGGTACTTCAGGTGTTTTGGAACCATCCATTTATAATTAGCGAGTTGAATTTAAGAAAATTACACTATTGCCCACAATATAACTTAGACCAATTAACAACTTAATTAGCCCACTATAACATTATGAGGTAGGATTTCTAATTCAGTCTCCTTACTTCAGAATTACTATTATTATATAAGAAAAGAATCTTTTAAAAGTTTGTGAGACATTAAGCCTCAATTGGAACTGACACAATGCTCAAGTCCAGATGTCTGGATAAACAATTTAATCCAAAATCAGCCACAAATTTACCTTTGATCCTCGACCAGGGACTTGACTGCATCCTTTCCCGATCCATAAAGTTAGGAGCCCAAACTGCATATAGAGATTGTTTATATTTGATTCCTGATAAGCATTGTATGCTTAGACATTCTAGATATATGTAATGTATAACTAGATACTCAGTTATACATTGGAATACACAATAGTACTCAACATTTCTTGAGTTATTCTTTAATCATTTAAGGATGTGTTTCCTTTATACTAAAAAAAGGAAATAAAATACCTTTATACTACAAAAAGTCACCGAATACTAAATATCAGGAGACATTTTTCTGACATAAGATGTTAAACACTTAAGCAAAAAGTTTATGCTCATGCCATTTCTAAAGGCCAGCTTCCCATTCATTCATAGAAAACACTCTGTCTATATGTTTGTAAGTTGCCTGTCTATATGTTTGTAAGGAAGGGGGAATCTTCAATGCCAACAAGACTTGATGAAGACAGGTTTAAAAGTTAAAATCAATAATGAATAATATGAAGAGACAATTAGGAGGTGATTCTCAGAATCTGGCATTTACCATCCTTACCTCCCACCTAGAAACTTCTAAATAATTTTATAGTATTCACTTATCAAAATAAACCTCTTTTTGAGTCAAAACTGCAGGAATGCTTTTTTAGTTTCATCACGTGTATTTCTTAGGGGCATTCATTTGACATCAAAAGCTTGTGGACTGCAAAAGTGCTTTGTTCAGGTGGCTCTTGAAATATTACACCTTGAACCACACCCTGAGCTGGGCTTCCCCTGTAAAACAGTGGTTGGGTATGAGGCCAAGGTCATTAACCTGTCTGGATCCCAGAAAACTGGGTCTAGACCAATTAGGGAAGTAAAATGGAATTTTGTCCAACCCAAGGATGGGAATCATATCTGCTGAGATTCAAAACAGCTTATGTGCAAAGTTCAAACAGTTCCAAAAGTTTCTTTCCAAAACCATTGTTGGGACTTCCTTCCACACTTTGAAAAGAGTGCTAAATGCTATGTGTAGGCAAAACTTGACACAGTGTGCAAAGACCAGAAAAGGACCATATTCTAACAGTTCCCACATATAAATGCGTCTCATTAATGTAT
>NW_005871095.1:1225069-1227873 GCF_000147115.1 Myotis lucifugus | reverse complement strand
ATTTTTAACTAGAGTCCTGTGCACAAAATTGTGCATGGATAGAGTCCCTAGGCTTGGCTGGCTATCAGGGCCGATTGGGGCCTTCTGGCTGCTGGCCGGGAACTTCCTTCATTCCCCGCTACCCCCTGGTGGTCAGCGCATGTTATAGTGAACTCCGAGTCTCCAGGTTGAACTCTCAAGGGGCCAATTTGCATATTAGGCTTTTATATATATAGATACTAGGACAAATAACTTCTTTGATATGCTTAATAGAAAAAATACACCAAGCTGATGATTTCAAATGAGGATGGCTGGTTGAGAGTACAGAGGAGTGAATAGAAAGATAAATCCTAGCTCTGCTGTTTATTAGCTGAATGACTTAGGTAAGTTATTTAACCTCTCTGAGCTTTAATTTCCTCAGCTACAAAGCAGAAATAACAAAATACCTACCTCTTAATGGTTGTGAGAATTAAAGGAGGTATGGTGAATGTAACATGCCTCATAACACCTGACACACTAAGCAGCTTGTTGGCATTTCTTTTTAGCCATTGTATATGCAATGGCAAGCTTCTTGCCTAGTGCATAGTAGAAACTAAAAAAAATTAGAGAATGATTAAAGGAATAATACTTTATTTTAAAATAGGTCTTAACTCTATAGACAACACTATTATATGCATAATCTCATGTAACAGAAATCTAGGAAAATGGCCAATACTCAATTCTAAATAAAATTAATACATTTAAAGATATTAGCAGGTTTTATGGAATAAAACTCTTGACTGTAATCCTGAAAGTTAGCTGAGTCCATGTTCTTATTAACAGAGATTCTTCAAATTTAATACATTTCTTTAGACAGCTTAACTTACATACTCAATAAAAATGATATACAGGTAGAGAATTCTAAGACATATTGCCAGACTGAAACTGGCAATTTAGAGTGCATACAGTCAACTGAAGACCACCTGGCTATGTAAATATAATCTAATTTGTCCACATTGCTCTCAAAAATATGCCCTCAAAGTTCTGTAATCATAGTCAGTTTTTCAGGCCAGTTGTGCTAAGGGAATAAAGTTTGTTCTTGGTGAACTTTTTTGATATTGCTGTTACCTGAAAGACACACTAGAACCTTACTCAAATAATGTGATGAATTTGGTGGAAACTACTAGTTTACTTGTTTTATGACCAGTGAAATGATGATGATGAGTAAAATGGAGATGAAGGAGAGAAAAGGCAGTGGAGAAAAATGAGAGATCTAGGAAACACATTTATCAACTTTTTAGTACCAAAAATCTTTTTGACCACTCCTTCTGCCACCTCCCACAGAAATTTCAGTCTGGAAGACTGGAAATGTCTTAAGTATTTATCTCTCTTACATTTAATTGGATCTTAAGAATTACTTTGTGGAAGTGGAGAAAGGATGGACGATTATCTCTATTTTATGTAGGTGGACACAGAGCACGTGTGTGACTTGCCCTGTCTTCACAGCTTGTCAGGGGGGAATGTGCAGAGGTACAGTCACTGGCCCATGAGACAGGTTAGACATTTTTAGGACACAAGACATTTTTCTGCTAGAATTTTAATTCTTGAACTGTGGGATTTTAATAAAATAGCCTCTCAAGTGCTTTTATGATTTCTTTCCCTGCCTTATAGTCTAAGAGTCTACTTAGCCATTTGATTTCCCAGCTGCACTACTAAAAATAAATGGTTGAAAATGAAAACTTTCCTTGGCAAGGTATTTGATGTGTTGTCTTCTTGAAGGCTCTTCCTGATGTAGTTACTGAGAAATGGCATCAGCAGAGCCAGCCTCAAGATGAGACTCTCTCCTTACCAGCGTTCTACTCCCAAGGTACCTAATATTTAATTTAAGTAGATGATCAGAAAGAAGTACAGGTCATTGGCCTGGGGGCAGGAGGAGGGAAACACAATTGTTTCTATTATGATTGTTGAAAGGACAGTACTTTGAGAGGTTAATAGAAGCTGATTGATTTTCTTTACTTTTCTTATTATATAGCTTACAAATGTAAGCAGTACATTGGGTCTGGGTTTTAATATTGATGAAATAAAGGACCCCAGAAATAAAATATATGGGTTTTATGCTTATTTCTTTTTTTAAAAATTTTGTTTTATTGCTTAAAGTATTACAAAGAGTATTACATATGTCTCCTTTTTTTCTCCCCTTGACCTTGCCCTGGCCTCCCCTACACCCCAGTGTTTTGTGTCCATTGGTTATGCTTATATGCATGCATACAAGTCCTTCGGTTGATCTCTTACCACCCCCCTGCAACCCTCCCCGGACTTCCCGCTGTAGTTTGACAGTCTGTTCAATGTTGCTCTGCCTCTGTATCTATTTTTGTTCATCAGTTTATAATGGTCTTAATTATCCATAAATGAGTGAAATCATGTGGTATTTTTCTTTCATTGACTGGCTTATTTCACTTAGCATAATGCTCACCAGTTCCATCCATGCTGTTGCAAATGGTAAGAATTCCTTCTTTTTTACAGCAGCATAGTATTCCATTGTGTAGATGTACCACAGTTTTCTAATCCATTCATCTGCTGATGGGCACTTAGGCTGTTTCCAAATCTTAGCTATGGTAAATTGTGCTGCTATGAACATAGGGGTGCATATATCCTTTCTGATTGGTGTTTCTGGTTTCTTGGGATATATTCCTAGTTTCTTTAAAGGAGGAAATCAGATTTGTAAATCCAAGGCCAATTTCTACTCAACTAAAAGCAAATTACACACAGAATCTTCTTTCTCTCCTTTTCTTCCTCCATCTCTTTCTTTCTTTCCTCCCTCCCTTTTTTCCTTCCTTCCTCCCTCC